>NC_056744.1:702639007-702939007 GCF_019279795.1 Protopterus annectens
CAGCGTCTCTGGTGAGGTGTCCGGGAAGAGGAAGGAGAGAGAAGAAATTGTCGCACTTGCTGCTGAAGGGGGTGGCAAAAAGGTTGCAGCAAGGCTGACCTCATTTGCGGAAGATTTTGTCTGCCACAGTCTGATTGAGAGACCACTCGTGAGGCATAAGAATTGCTCTGCTCAGCCTGTCTGCTAGAACGTTGGACTTCCCAGGGATGTGCGCTGCTATCAGAAACCGTTGGGAAGAGATCGCCCACTGCCAAAGTCTGAGTGCTTCTCGACATAAGGGGTACGACTTGGTTCCGCCCTGCTTGTTGATGTACCATACCACTGACATATTGTCTGTTTGAATTACAATGGTCCCGGTGGGAAGAGAGTTCTGAAGAGCTTGCAATGCTAAAAGCACGGCTCTCATCTCCAAGACATTGATAAGCAGATGGTACTCGTAAGGCTGCCAGGTGTCTTGGACTGCTCTCCCCTGAAAATGCCCCCCGCACCCGATCAGGGAGGCGTCCGTGGTCACCGTAGCTACTGGAGGAGGATGAACGAATGGTCTGCCCTGGTGTAATGATGGGGAAACCATCCACCAAACAAGTTGGTTTTTGCATGACTGTGTGATCATTATCATGTGAGACATTGGGAGTTGCTGGAAGGACCACTGTGTGAACAACATCCACTGAAGAATCCTCATGTGAAAACGTGCAAGGGGGACTAGTATTATAGCCGCTGCCATGAGACCCAATGTTTTTAGGACAAATCTGGCCTGAATCTTTTTGCAACCTAATAAGACCTGCACATGTCGTCGATGGCTAACACTATGTCTGCTGGGAGAGTTGCTGACATGTCCTTTGTGTTTAAATTTGCACCTATAAAGGTGATAGATTGACAAGGCGACAATGCAGACTTTTCAAAATTTATAGTGATGCCTAGAGTGGAGCACATTTGGATGGTGTAGTCTCTGGCTAGCAGCATGGTGGTTGCAGTAAGGAGCCAGTCGTCTAAATATGGAAACACCTGGAATCCTTGCCATCTCAAGTGAGCGGTGACTACTGCCAAACATTTGGTGAACACCCTGGGGGGCTGTGGTGAAACCAAAGGGCAGCGCTCTGAATGGATAATGACTGACTCCCAGCCGGAAGCGGAGGAATCTTCTGGAGCATCTGTGCATTTTGATATGGTAGTTCGCGTCCTGAAGATCTATGGAGCACATCCAATTGTCCTGACCCAGATAGGGTAAAATGGACTGTAGCGTGACCATCAGGAACTTGGTTCTTTGAACAGACCTGTTTAGTCTGCTGAGATCCAGAATGGGTCTCCAGACCCCTGTCTTTTTTGGTACCAAAAAGAACCTTGAGTAAGTTCCGGATCCTTGTTGGTCTGCTGGGACTGACTGGATGGCTCTTTTTCTTAGCAGTTTTGAAATTTCTTGAACTGCTTGATCCCTTAGATTGGGTGGAACAACTGGAAGGGATTTGTTGAAAAAGAGTGGAGTACGAAAGAAGGGGATTTTGTAGCCTTCGGATATGACAGAAAAGTACCCAATTGTCTTGTGTTATACTTTGCCAGGCTTTTGGGTACAGCGATAATCTTCCCCCAACTGCCTCCAAAGGTGGACAGTCGGGCAGCACTTCAGGGATGCTGGAAGGGCTTGTCAGAGAAGGATTCTCTTTGACCCTGATTTTGCGGAGCCCCCTGCCACTAGGGCGCCGTCTACTGTTGTTCCCTCCTCTGCCCCTGGAGGGGAACTCTCCACGTGTGTCAGGCACGGCTCCCTGGGATTTCCGGAACCACACCTTCCCACTCTTCTGACCCTTGGGATATGGTCTTGAAGGAGTGGAAAAACGGACTCCAACAGCAGAGAGAGTCTTGCCTTCCTGCTCACACCTGGTAAGAGTATCCTTCACCTGTGGTCCAAACAGAGCAGAACCATCAAAGGGGGTGTTGGTGAAAGACGTCTTGAAGGGTACCGCAAAGTTGCATAACCGCATCCAAGCGTGTCTCCTCAAAGTCACACCTGTGCCTGCAGCCCTACTCATTCCATCGGCTGCATAAGAGATGAGCCGCATGGAGGAGTTTGCTACAGAATTTAGAGTCGCCAGCTGGGAGGCAATCTTAGCCTGAGCCCCCGCAGCTGATGGATCTTGAAGGGTACATCTCCTAGCTCTTTAAGGAGATCCTTTTGAAGGCGGGTAAAATGGCACAAATAGTTCAGAGACCTCATGGAAAAGGTCGCTGAGGAAAACATCCGCTTCTCATATCTGTCCATCATCCTAGATTCCTTATTAGGGGGATGGACAGACTAAGAAGTTTCAGTCAACTCCTTTTTAGTGGCCGCTGCTACCACCATGGCATCCAAGGGAACACCCTTGGTCAGAAATTGCTCGTCTTGAGGGGCAGTGATGAATTTTGTGGGCCTACGGTGAGTTGGTTCCATTGAGTCTGGAGCTGACCACGCCTTTCGAGCCACCACTGACATCAGTGGATTGAAAGGCGGAGACACCCAGGAGGTGGAGGGTCGGGAACCAAATGCGTCCAGGAATACAGACTCATCCTCGGAAGGGTTAAGGGTAGTCCAGTTCCCCCTTTGCCCAAGGATTTCAAGGATGTCTGAGAAGGAGACGTCCTCAGAGGGGGATCTCGGGGACCCTTCCGACTCCTCCAAGTCAGTATCTGAAGTGATAGACTCAGGGGAGTCAACATGCTTCCTCTTGCATTTCCTCTTTTGAGGGGGCTCCTCTGAATGAACGGGGGAGGCCTCGGAAGAGGAAGATGCACCCAATGGAGTGCCCTGGAGCGCTTGTTCCCCACGCTTGGGGTCTGGAGGAGGGGCAGAGGCAGGAGCAGGCACCATGGGGGGAGGAGCTGATAAGACTGACCGTGAGGCTGACTCAGATGCCAGCACACTCCTCATGACCTCGAAGGCACCCCTTCCCGATACCAGAGAAGGCTCCGGCTCCGAAGAGACCGGAATCCTTCCTGGCACCGACAGAGACGGCTCCGAAGCCAATGTAGGAGCCGAACTCACCAGCGTCGAAGCTCCGAGAGGGAGAACGGGGTCGGACAAGGGTCCGATGCCACTCACCCCCTCGGAGCTGATGAGGGAGTCCCGGCAACCAGATCCCTCCAAGGACGGCAACATGGAAGAGATCGGAGCCGACGACAGAACCGAAAGGGGAGGTATCGGCACCGACGGACCCACGGCTCCAGCCACAGCATGCTCCGGCTCCGAACTCAAGGGATGAGTCGAAGGAGGAAATATCGGAGAAACAGGTAGAGCCGAGCCCTGATGAGGGGGGCTGGATAGCATTTTTGCCAGGGCCTGCGACTTTCAAAGCCTGCTCACCACTCTCTCCAAATCATGGTCAGATAACCTAGATGACCGAGAAGAGTGGGACCGATGACTACGCTCAGACTGCAGCAAGGGTGACCCTTGAGCCGAGTGTATCGACTCCAAGGATGGTGACCTGGAGCGTTTTCGACTCCCTGACGGTTCCGACGGAAGAGTCAGGGCCAAATGAGAGATAGGTAAGTTGATGTAGAGATGGATGCTTCAGTTCCAGCCAGAACCGAAGTTGAAGCAGAAGCCATACTCGGCGACGGCTCCGAGCTGGGAGCAGACAGCTTCGATGGCCTAGAAGGTTTCACTGACTGAGTCTTCGCCGGTGATCCTTCAGGTTTAAGCAAATCCCTAAGGATAAGCGTATTCCTATGCTCCTGCAGGACTCTTGGACTAAAGGTGTGACACACCGAACAAGAGTCCTGCAGGTGTAGGGAGCCCAAGCAGTAAACACAAGAAGTGTGACCATCTGTCAGAGACATTTTCTGACAGCATGAGTCACACTTCTTGAATCCCGACACTTTTGTGTCTTTAGACATTCCTGTGAAGGAAAATCAAATACAAGGAACAAGTATAAGAGAGAGTAGGCAACTGGAAAAAATATACACAAACCACACAAGTTACCACACCCTAACAGCACACACACACACACACTATATAATATAAGACTACAACTACCACAATCTCTAATGAACTTTGTCTACCTTAAAAAATAAAACAATGATAAGCCTCTAACTAAAACGGCTTACTTTGAAAAGGTAAACGGGAGTGGGGGAGGGAGCGGAAAACTCTCTAAGGAGAAAACAAGTTTTTAAGGGGGGGAACACTAACAAACTACCATAGAACCTACAGCTAAGCTATGACTATAACCCTATATTAAATAAAGTAAAAAAAGTCCTAAATATAGTGAACAGAGAGAAAAAATACGACCTGAGCCAGTAAACGCTACCTCGTAGCAGAAGCGGCAAACGAGATCTGGGTATCTAGCGCCAGGCATCATGGGATATAGGGGGGGCCTCAAGCTAGTAAGCAGCTCTCGAGCTTTTGAAGATGGCCGAGTCAGAGCCGAGGATCGGCTTCGAACCCAACCAGCAAGAATGAAGGCGAGATAGAAAACTTAACATCTGTAGTTAGGTTTTTTCTGTATTTAGAAAATAGTCAAAGTTTACTGACATTTTCAGTACAAAAAAAAATGTTACTTTAATGACTGAAAATAAGTAGCTCCAACCTGCATACTAAAGACTGGGCCCTTCCACACTCCATGTTAGACACATGTCCAAAGGTACATAATCTTCATACGAGCACAAACCCCTCAGAACTAAATTACCTCAGAAAACAACAGTAGCAGATGATATATAAAAGAACTTGGTGCACGCATATCAAGAAAAGGAAAAAGGCATCCCCATGGCCAGAGAAAAAGAGAAAAACCAACAAGGAGGTAGGAAGGCAGTGATAAGTAGAACATCTACTGTTACAAGTTCTTACACAACTGTACTACAGCATTCCTTAATCACTGCTGTAGTATTCCTTACTGAAGGGAGTGTATTAAAGCTGCTGTAAAAATTGGGAGGGGGAAGAAAGAAGGAACTGAGAAGCCCTCCAAAAACATGAAGGATGGATCCAACAAAACCTGTTCTCACCCTAGAAAATGCATCCAATTTATATTGATAAGTAAAAGTATGCACAGAAAAAGTAACAGCCGCCAGAAAGGATCTTGCATAGAGGACCTCAAAAAAACCTCCAGAAGAGCCAACTCCTCTAGTACACTGAGCTTGAACAGAAGCAGGATGATGCTTCCTATGAAAACAAAGGGAAATGGCTTTAGAAATCCATGAAGAAATGGCTTGCTTGGAAACTGACAATACAATTTCTTGTCCTGAAAGGAAACACAAAGCTGCTCAGGTTTTCTAATATCTTTACTCTTACCAAGGAATGATTTGAGCTATCTATGCAAACTGAAAGAAGGGAGAATCCTCTCACTTTTTTGTGTAAAAGGAAAGGAGGAGGGAAGATGGATAGTCTGGCTGAAAGGATTATCACTGACAACCTTGGCCATAAATGCAGGATTTGTTCTAAAAGATGTCCTTGTCTACATGACTAGAAATTAGAAATGGAGGAAAGGCCAGAGAATCCAACACAGTTTCAAAGTGGAAGTGGCTACTGGTGTAAAAGGTGGCTAGGTGAGCTTTTCAAGAATATAGTTCAAGTTCCAAGGAGGAGGAATGGGTTTTCTTGGAGGCCTGATTTGAAAGATGCCTTTTAAAAACTGTTTGAACTCAAATTTAGAAAAAAAAATGGTGGATCCTGTGGCAAATGGGCAAAGATGACTGACAAATGAGCTTTAAAAGTAGAATATGCCAAACTAGAACTGAGCAACTCACACAAACAAAAAATAATAGGAATACCCACAAAAAGTGGGTCCTGCTCATTATTATGACACCAAGTAGAAAATCCCTTCCATTTAGGTAGACAAAACTTTCTAGTAGTGGGTTTTCTTGCCTCCTGTAAAAGAAAGTAATCAAAACCCTACCACCCAAAGAGTCAACTGTGGGGTAAGATGATGACTGCGAATGAGACAGCCCTTTTCCTGTGTGAGGAGGTCCATCCAGTGTGGCAACTTGTGATGACTGCCTCTGACCAGGTGACAAAGAAGGGACAAATCAATGCTGTCTGGAGGAAAAAAAGGGAGTTACCAACAAGATTTTGGGACTGTGCAACAAATTCTTGTGTAGGAACTCTGGCAACAGAGGAAGAGGTGGTAAATGCATACAGAAACATCTCTCTCCAAGAGACAGACTAGTCCAGTTTACAAGTTGTGAGCTTGGCACACTGGAACAGAATAAGTTGAGTTGTCTGTTCTGAGAGGAGGCAAATAGATCCACCTGAGGAGTACCCAATCAGTGAACAATGTCCAAGAAAACCTCTCTGTGCAACATTCACTTGTGTGATCAGTCCTGGATCTGCTCCAAGTGTCTGTCAGCACAATCTTTTCTGAAGGAATATAGACAGCCTGAAGAATCAAATGATGGAGAACAGCAAAGCTCCACGCCATGAGGGGTGGTCTGTGAAGGCAGAAAAACCTTGTCCCCCCATGCTTGTTTATGTATCACATAGTGGTGCTGTCCATAAAGACAGAATGGTCCTACAGACCAAAGGTTATGCAGGATCTGAAAAGCAAAATTTGAATCCTTGACTTCTCTGACATTTGTGTGGTCACCTCCTGAGGAAACCAAACTCCCTGTACCCTGATGCTTTTGGAACAAGGCCCTCATGCTAGGTCTGAAGCATAAGCATATGACTTGAGTAAGGGAGGAACTAGAAAAGGAAAACCTGCTATTTAGAGATATCTAGTTGATCCTCCAAAGAAGTCCCTGTCTTAGACAAGTCAAGACAGCAGTTCTGAAGTCCAGAGAATGACTATGCTAAAGCCAAATTGCCCTTCAATACAACCAGAACTTCCTCATATGGAGTTTGGCAAATGGAAAATTAGGAATAGTGCATGCCATGAACCCCAGGGCTCTTAGAAACTCTCTTGTTGAGGTCTCCAAGAAATGAAGAAGGTACTGCAAGAAAGTTGTCAAGGAGAGGGCTTTAGGAGGAGGAAGAAAAGCTCTCATAGAAAGAGGCTGAATTCTACAACTCAAGAAAACCTGATCCCGAGAAGGCATCAGCACTGACTTTTTTAAATTTTGAATGAAGACTACACTGTGAAGCAGGAGCATTATGAACTCCAAGTCACATAGGAGAGCTTGCTGAGAAGAGGCTTGAAAGAGGCAGTTATCCAGATATGAGGAAATCTGAATGCCATAAAGTCTGAAAAATGCTATGACAGGAGTTATACATTTGTTAAATATTCTCAGGCTGAAGAAAGAACAACCGGCAAATGAAGAATTCCCTTCTACCTACAATGACCTACATCTCTTAAATAAATCAAAACAAACTTGGTTCACTTTTCCTGCACCTTCCTTCTCAGCAGTTTTGTTTTTCCTAAGCTTGTTAAAGATTTTCAGAATTCCACCCCATTATACTATTAGTATCAAGTGAGCTTTATTTATTTATTTATTTTATTTATTTTACATTTGTTGACCGGGCTAGTCTAGCTGGATATATGTCCATTTTCAGTAGAGGCCCGGGGAGAAAAGCTCCACACAAAACATAAATGAACAGACTTGTTAATAAAAACATACAATAAAATAGAAATAAACATCAACTTGTTAATAAAATCAACATATATTCTGGAACTCAAACAGTTAGAGATCATACATAAGTTCGATCAGATTCACAATAATTTTACCTAGTACATAAAAGGATGTGCAATATAGCATTTGCCATAGAGAATAATGGTTTAAGCTCAGAGGGGTAGAGAAGTAGAAGGAAAAAGTGAGATAAATAATAGTGATGGGACAGGAGTCAGGAATGAGAGAGGAAGAGAAGGAAGACAGTCAAGAGGAGGTGAGGGAGAAAAGTAGGACAGCAGGGGTGAAGAAGTAGGGTAGATGCTAAAAATTAAGCAAACAGAAGGGTTAAAGGTACAGAGTGGATGGGGTGAGGCAAGTTACCCTGGAGTAGTACAGGAACAAAGCCAGTGGTTATGGAAGTACAGTTTGATTTGTTTTTTGAAGAGAGGTAGAGATGAGATTAAAGTTAAGTCTTTAGGCAGCAAATTCCATGCCCTACCAACAGTGTTTGTGAAAATGGAGTCACCAGCTACGTTATGGGCCTTTATGGGTTTGGTCATAAGTTTACAGGACGAACGAAGAGAGGTGAGATTGTTATAAGGGAGTATAAGTTGTGATAGAATAGGAGTGTTATTAGGTTGGTACAGTAGTTTGTGGGCAATTGTGAGTTGTGAGATAATGAGATAGTTTTGTAGTTCCAGCCAGCCTAAGTGTTTCAGATTAAGGCAGTGATGGGTTCTAAAAGGTTTACTAGTGGCGAAGCGGGCAATGTTATTGTAGCAGGTTGCTAGTTTGTTTAGGTTAGTTTTCTTGAGGTTGGTGAAGATAGGAGAGGCGTAAAAGAGAGTAGATATAAGATGGGTGTGATATTGGTGTCACTTCCTGTTGGGCCATTAAAAAAGGAAGTACCCATTTGTGGCAAGTTATCTGATGAAGTCTAGATTATCTATACGAAAGCGCTTATCTTCTGTGGATTTGTTTTACTGGATTTAATAAAGTGAACTTTGGTACATCTTTATCGAGTTTTTAATCTGTAACTTGAGTAAACTTGTGAGTGGGCCCAATCCAGCTTCTTCACTTGGATTTTTTGTTCTTTGGCTTGGTTTGTGTTTTGTTTCACTTTTTGCTTGTTCGACATGGCCAGTGAAGATAGCGGGGATTGACCGGCCCCACTCCTTACTCAGAATTCGGATCTTGAGACACTACAACAGGCTGTGCTTAATTTAAGCTCAGTCGTGCAGTTATTATTGTTTAAAGTCAATGGTCTACTCAGCACATCCCCTTCTGACGTCAGACCGCACTTGCATATATCCTGTAGAGCGGAAATGGCGTCCACAAGGTTGTGGTCTGTTTTAAATGATATTAATTTAGAAACTAACATTCAGCGCCCTTCCAGTAGTAATTTTCTTCCGTTTCAAATGTAGTTGGCATTCTTAATCCCTCCATACCTTGCGGACAACGTATGCCTCAATTAGCAGAGACTTCCATAATGGCAGCTACAGTTCCAGCTCTACAGGACTGGCTTTCAGAGACCATTATATTTGGTGAAACTGAAGGACCTATGACGACTAATGGTAATAATGATTTACCATCTTTATTTGAATTGTCTGACTACAAACTGTCTAAAATCAAGCGACTTCAGCTTCACAATGCATACTTAATGGAGTATATAAAAGAAAATATGGTGCCAAAAGGCTTAAGAATGTGGCACTATCCGAGTGGTTTACAGTTTGATTCTGATTTATTCAAAGAATTGATTGCTTTGTTTGATAAGCATGGTATAGAATATATGCGTGTAATTGTGAAGCACAATGATTTTTTAATAAATGAATTGACAACTTCTGTTTCTGAACTTGACAAAACTATTTGTGGTCACTTGTACTGTGACAATTATAAATATGAGCATTTGCGAATATTTAAAAGCATGGATAAGCCTGTGAATTCTATTAAGTCTAGAAAGATGAAAATACTAACAAGGGATAGAAATGACTATGGTAAAGGTTTAGCATACCCTAGGTCCCCACCTTCACAGGAATGGGGCAACAAATTTACTAATTCTAATTTGAATGAAGCAAATATTAGTAATGCTAATAACTTAAGTAATCCCACATCAAGTAACTCTGGGCAGACATTTTTTAGACCGAGAGGAGTTTCCAACACTAAGATGCTCAGAGCGCCCACCAGTGAACAACAACTGGGAGATGGCTCCGGTGAACACACACAATCATTGGAATAGGGGAGGGTTGGTGAACAGAGGGGGGGGGGTTGGTGAACAGAGGGGGGGGGGGGAAGAGGTTCTACACCCAGGCATTGAACAACAGGAATTAAGTATGTCTATACCTGACAACCTGAATGCATCATTTGACAACCCCCCCGACCAGGTTTTAGACCATTTCTTACCACCCTGTCATATTGTCACAAACACCTTGGGTGATTTTAATGTATATAACTTTTCAAACATTGAGATTAACTCAGAACACTGATCTGTTTGCTAAAGGGTTTACACTTTTGCGCCTCCACAATCTATGGATATTTCTAATACCTTAATGGATTAGAGAATATATACATGCAAATTAAATTTGAAAAAATCTTTTCAAAAACTATTCCTCTGTATCTTTTGTTAGCTGGCTATTTCTGGCACCCACAATCCCCCACTTCACCCCATTGTCCAATGATTGGAGAATATCTGTGAACTGGATATACATAATTCTAATTTTAGGAATAGGAATTCTAATCTAAGTGAGAAAAAGGTAATTGATGCGATACAGACATTTTTCACATACAACTAGGATTATGAAGCCAGATAAAAGGGAGGTGTGGTCTTAATGAACTGTAAGGAATACAATAAGAAGTTATTTATATTGGAAGGAAAAGCCTACACAAAATCTTCTCTAAATTAATTAAATATTTCATACAATAAAACAAGAAATGAACTTCAAGACCTTTTACTGAAGGTCCTAAATTATTTATCTGTTCCTTATCCCAGACTGTTATGATTGGACTACCAAAATTGCAAAAAAATCTAATTCAACCAACCATGCGCCTTACAGTAGACTCTAAGGGCTCCATTACCCACCCCTTAGCAAAATACTTAAGACAAGTTAAAGGAGTACGTGTTTAATGAGACCATGTTTGCAAAGATTCATGGAGTTTTTTTTTTAAGCTATAGATAAAATACTTTTCACATACATTTTCATAACCACTGACATCAAGGACTTATATTCTGTTATACCCCATGGCACGGGGTTAGATTGGTTCACAGAATTTCTCCAAGAAAAAGGTATTGCACACTTTGATGTTTTGGTTAACACACAATTGATGGAAATGTTTCTTAAAAATAATTTTATATTATTTAATCAAGAAATATATTTACAACAGGGAGTGGCCATGGGCTCTGCATGTGGTGGTCTTTATGCCAACATTGTGGTTAAGCAATGGGAAAAAAAATTTATTTCCTTCTCGTTATTTCAGACATATGAAGTTCTATACTAGGTTTTTGGATGATAGGTTTATTCTATGGGATGGACCTAATGAAGTTATTAATGATTTTATCATTTATATTGAAACTACTACAAGTTTTTTTAAAGTTTACCCACACCAGTGACCTCAACATGATTTCTTTTTTAGATATCCTTTTGTTAAAGGATCATAATGAAAAATTTGTATCAAAGATTTTTAGAAAAAATATGTATTACAATTCTTTGTTGCATTTCTCTAGTACCCACCCTGTGAAACAAAAGAAGGCCATTGTAAAGAGCCAGTTCTTGCGTGCAGCACGTATGGTGTCTGTCATAGATGTTTTTGAACGAATGTGATAATCTAAAACATATATTTTTGAAAAGAGGTTACCCTTTTAAATTCGGTGATATTATGATTGATGTTGTCAATAAGAGGGAGTGAGGTTTTTACCTACCCCTACTATCAGGTGATGTAACTATTAATGTTCCATCTATTAATAATAATGATAATATTATTGAGGAAAGTAGAGATTTTAAAACTTCTTTTATTACTGTCTTACGCAAGATAGTTTTACACTAAAGAATATTTTAGTAAAAAATTGGTCCATTCTTAGACATGAGAAGAACATTAGATCTTTGATAGGCCTGCAACCTAATATAGTCTATAGAAAAGGAAAGAATCTGAAAAACATTTTTGAGACTAGAAATACATATCTTAATCATAAGCCTGGTTCCATGAATAAATGTGGTAGATGTAACTACTGCAAACACACAAAACAGGGTAACTCATTTTGCATTAACAACATGGAAATTAGGATCCACCAGAAATATAATTGTTGTTCGGAGAAGGTCGTAAGTTATTATATTGGCAAGACTGACCATAAGTTAAGAAAGCACATATATGAACACTTACATGACATTAAGAACAAAAAAAGAGACCAATGCTTTAAGTAAACATATAATGGAAAACACTAATCTTAAATTTCAATTCTTTATCACAGATAGTATTAGTATTGATATAAGAGGAGGGGCTTGGTCATTATTGTTGGAAAAAAGTGAACTATATTGGTAGTTACATTTAAATGCAGGGAACTGGCCAGGTCTAAATGAATACATTTCTATTAGCCCCTTAATGAAATTAAAGGCACTAGAGAGGTAACATAACCTCCCTAGTATTTATTGAATTATATAGTAATTTTACATATTCATATAGTTTTAAAATTATATCTATTTAAATTGTATATATTTATATTTAACATATTTCACAAACATGTACTTTTCATATTTCATGACATACATTTACTCTGTATTTATTCTGCATTTATTGGGGGTTTATGTGTTATCTAATAGTAGGGTATTATTTGTATACATTTACTTCTAGGACTGTTTACATTGTACTTGCACTGATTTTTATTAAATGTTTTAATTATTGATGTTACTTCCTGTTGAGCCATTATAAAAGGAAGTACAGATTTGTGGCAAGTTATCTGATGAAGTCTAGATTATCTAGACGAAAGTGCTCATCTTCTGTGGATTTGTTTTACTGGATTTAATAAAGTGGACTTTGGTACATCTTTATCGAGTTTTTAATCTGCATCTTGAGTGAACTTGTGAGTAGGTCCAATCCAGCTTTTTCACTTGGATTTTTTGTTCTTTGGTTTGTATTTCGTTCCAGTTTCAGAAATTAACCGAAGTATAATTCAGCTACACATACTACATCTGAAAACATGCAATGAAATATAGTTCAAGGTAGGGTCATCATATTGTCTACGACAGAAACTTTATAGTAGCATTTTGAAAATGAGAAGTTATGTAAAGACAAAGGTGATTAATCTGAAAATGAAGGAAGGAAAGAAAAAATAAGAATAAGTTATTTAATAAGTATAAGAGAAATAGAGAGATACTTGTGCAATATAATTTAGAAATCAGTTTATATGCTGTTCGTAGAAAATGGAAAGGGGGTTATATTTTGAGGATACATTTGGATGGAAAAGGAAAAAAAAAAAGAGGCCTTTTGGGAGTAGTGGAAAAGAAAGGAGGTTAGAGTTTCAATATTAGATTCAGAGATGCAAAACTAGGTAAACTGAGAATGCTGAGAAGAGGAGTGAATGTAAGAGAGATGGAAGGGAAGAAGAAAAAGAGGGAAAGAAATAAGGAAGTGATTTTTAGAGTTATGATGATAAAGATTAGGTGAGATTGACTGATAGGGAGTAGGTAAAGAGATATAGCAATGGAAGTTAAGTGTATTTAAGATTGTATAGTTTTAGTCTGGTTTAGCTATATAAGGAAAGGAAGTTGGGAATATGTGTGATGTTTTTTTCCCACCCAGACACCTAACCACTGCAGAAGATGGAAGATCAGCCTGCTTAGTTTTGCCTCTGTTGTCAGCCTTTTAGCAGTAGTTCTTCTAAAGACAATGTACAAATTGCTGAATGCTCACAGATAATGAACATACTCAACATTAATAATTCCATCTGTGAGAGATGTAAATATCTAATCTGGAAGCTTCCCTCACATATTAATGTTTCCCTGTAATCATCATACATTTCTACCACGATCCTTCTCTAATACCAAAACATCTTAAGCTGAAGCTGAACAACCACCACCCTAAAAGCATCCTAGAAATAAAAGGATTAAATCTCAGCAAAAATCAGGCCACTTATCCACCTCATGCATACCCCCCCCCCGTACAGTCACCTTCAGCAAACACTCCAAATCTATCACAGTGAACCACAGTAGCAATAGAAATCTTAGTGATAGACTACTGTCAGGCACACTGACCTGTCACTCAAAAGAGAGGGTCACAATGAATTTTCTTTCAAGCACCAGGATTATGGACATAAGGGCTCTAACTTGTGACAGATATGACTATCACATTAAGGTGGCGCTCCGCAATGCAAGAAGTTTAAACAAGTGGATTGTGAGGCAACCCTGCATTTGGAAAGAGTAAATATCTGTGTAGTTCCTGAAACTTGCCTTTAGACCCAATGACAATTGTAGTAAAGTCTACCTATATGTCAAGAAATGTATTACATCCAGGCAGATTCCTATAGGCTCACAACCTGAACTCACTCAACTACAGATCACTTTAGACAGTATTAATTATCAGCTAATAGCTTGATACAGAATACCTTCCTTGCCCCTCCCCCATAGCCATGTAAGATTTTATACAACTTTCCTATTAGCAAAAACTCCATTATTTTGGGTGACTAACTACTCTTCAATGAACTCTTTGCTGTTAAGGCAGGACATGCCCAAATAACCCTAGACCTACTAACCAAAAAATTCCTTAAACAGTTGGTAAATAAACATGCTACAGGACACAGCATTCTTGACCAGATTCGTACAAATATAGCTGCCTCTTCCACTACTCCTCTGGTATCTCCTTCCCCATTGATGTCTGTCTAAAAACTTGTAATATTCTCCTTTAAACTCCCAAAAGCTCCCACAAACCAGACTGAAATTAAAGACGGAAAAACATGCCAAAAGTGTTTATACTGAGTGGCAAAATATCAAAATTCAGTTAAGACTGCACCTTCCCTGACTTTAATACAGCAGCTAGCTTCACTAAGGAATTCTACACCCATTTAGAATAAAATCTATCATGGGAAATTCGAAAACAAATCACTCTAGTGATCCACCACTACAAACGACGTCTGAATAAAAGAAAAAAATACTGAAATTATTTACTGGAGCCCTGCCCCCTTCTGCTCAAGGATGATATAAAAGGAAACACACCATCAGAAGAGCCAATGGACTTAGGATGGCCTCTAAGGCCAAAGATAATTACAAATAATGTTTAGCCATGTTAAACTAATAAAACAAAATCTTACATTGCTCTAAACGTGTTCATCATCACACCACTTATACGTTTACAAACAAATTCAGAGCCAACTTCATCTCTAAAATATCTATTCAAAGCTCCAAATATCTCTAAAGATCATTTACTGAAAGTCATAAATAAGATCAAAAACACTTCCTCTATGGGATCTGACACTATAAGTAATTGCTTAATTAATAGTGTTAAGCATGCCTTTGCAGATACTCTGCTCAAACTGTTTAAATGAAAGTTATGTACTTACCATAATGACAGATTCATGTTGTCCAATTTTCATCTGGTTCAGTATATGGGTTGTTGGATCCTACTGGCTGCAACCTTGGCAACATCTCTGAAGCTTCATGGATCCAGGACTCTGACTCCTCTACCTGTAATTCCCTGGCTATATATTGGTACCTCAGATCAAGTTTCACCCACCAGATATACATTTAAATGTATAATAACTTTTTTTAAAGGTTGATCATTAACAGGAAGCTTTTAAGAGGGGATCACAGTCTGGTAGGACTGTTCATAGAGAGGGTCCACGTGAGATGCATTTGGTCACCAGAAGCCAACGGATAAGTACTTGGAAGAAAGCAGGAAGGAGGGAAGTTGAACTGGACAAAAATTAGATAACATAACATGCATCTATCCTTATGATAAATACAAGTTTCATATCTGTTGTTTATGTCTGAATCAACATATAGAACAGGTTCCCAAGCTATTTTTACCTGGGTGGTATCAAGGAAGGACGTTCTTAAGAATGGTGGAATCAAAGGAGGAACATGACCTAAATTGTACATCCAATTTATGAGAAACAAAGGTGTGAACTGTTGACAAAATCATAGCAACACAAATATCAATGGGAAGTCTTTTCATGAAGGCTGTTAAAGTAGCTATTGTTCTTGTGGAATAAGCTTTGGGCTTCAATTGTAGGGGGTAAACCCTTTTAATGTATACAAAGGAAATTCTGGACTGCACATCCAGTTTATAGTGTGACACAGGTATTAACTGTAGACCATGTAGCAGCTGTGCAAACCTCATCAATCAGAAACTGGTGTTGAAAAAAATCCCAAAAACTTGCCACTGCTCCTTTAGAACGAGATGTCAGTTTTTGTTTTTACAGGGTTTCTTTCATAAAGAATATGCAATTTGATGACCATTTTGAAAGACAGAGTTTGTAAACTCCTTTTCCCACCTTAGATTTAGAGAACGCAATGAATAACTGGTCTGATTTTCTGAATTTCTCAGCTCTACACAAATAAAATCTAAGTTGTCTGTCAACATCAAAGTAAATGCAATGCATATTCTCCTTTACTAGAGTATTTTGGGAAGAATATAGGTAACCTGATGGTCTGATTTATGTTGGACTGTGATGCTATCTTAGGGATAAAAGACCAATTTGGCTTTAGAAAAAAACTTTTCCTTATTAAAAATCAAAGTCTGTTAAGTGCAAACTTGCAGTTTTAAAAGTACTGTATTTTATTTTTTCTGATACCTGTTTCAATGAATAGTGGTGCTGTGTGTCTCTCTGCTGTAAGAGGGGGTTGTGGTCTTCTCACTTCTTTGTTATCTGATATTTAACTGTTAGCCTACAGGGTTTCCTCTGTGCTTTAAGCCACAAAGTTTGAGAAGTCATTTTATGCTCAATTTCTGTGCGACTTGGTTGGCTACAATCACCTGCATTAGAAGCTGAGGTTAAGTGCAAACTTGCAGTTCTGTATTTTATTCTTCTGTTAAGTGCAAACTACTGTATTTTATTTATACTGTATTTTATTTTTTCTGTTACCTTATTGTTTCACTGAATAGTGTGCTGTGTGCGTCTCTGCAGTTAGTGTGTTGGTGGCTCTGGAATTGCCCGCCCCTCCTGTAAGTCTGTATGTGAACACTGCTCCTGGGTCCATCTCATTTGCTCACTTAACAGAGTACAGTGAGATCATATTCTGAGCCTAGTGTTCACTCTACTTAATACAGAGAGAAGATTTGAGAAGGCCAACCCACTTAGGTTCTTCCTTCCTCTCTCCTTGCACTTTACTAACAAAAAAAAAAATTGCACTTTATTCATCTGCTTTTACTGTATTTGTGTTTCCTCCTACTTTATTTTGCTTTTGCCTCCTCTTAAAAGTACTAAATTTTATTTATTCTGCAGCATTTATTACTGCTTGGTAAAGAGGTCATTGTTCCCCTCTACTCATCACTCATTAGACCCATTATAGAGTACAACGCCCCTTTTGGTATGTACCTCACAAGACATCTACAACAACTGGAAAGACCACAGAAATACCTCACAAAGAGGATTACTGGCCTCAAACAGATGCCCTATGCAGAACGTCTCAAAAAACTACAGCTTTACTCCATCGCATATTGCCTACTCAGGGGCGATCTCTGCCTAACATACAAAGCTATGTCAAACCCAGAGCTGCTGGACATGCTCCACTTAAAGAAATCCCAATCCCTCTGAGCTACACGCTCTAGGGACCTAAACCTTGTCACCACAATAAACAGAACATGCTGGAGGTATAGATTCCTGTCCCAGAGACTTCCCATACTCTGGAACAGACTACCTATCTATGTCAAACAGAGCTCCTCATTAGCACTCTTCAAGAAAAATCTTGATGATTGGATGGGAAATTCACCCCGGGGATCACTTCTGTGGCTCTGCTCGACAGGGGCACAGGAAAATAATTTTCTTGGGTGGCGAAAGCCAGGGTACATTTTTTGGCTAGGCTTGTATGGGCCCTAGGGCCGATAGCCTAGTACCTACCTATTAATTGTAACTGTTATTCTAAGCCTTTTGGTTTAAGCGCTTGGGCTTCATACCACTTGTTTTACATTAAGGTTTGTGGTCTGCACTGTTGTGGCAGGACAGGTAGCTTACATTTTTCTAAGCTGGGAATTGCTGATTGAAGGCTCAGTGTCTGCTATTCTAAAAGTGTATTAGTTCTGGTTTAAGCACTTGGGCTTCAGGCCAGTTATTCTACATTAAGAAGATTTGTGGTCTGCACTCTTGTGGGAGGAGAGGCTGGATTCTGCTCTTCTGAGCTGGGAATTTCTGGTCACGGGCTTATTGTGCCTGCTTATTTGAACTGTTTCTTTCTGAAATTGGTGCACCTTGTTGCTGTAGCATAGACCAGATACAGGCCTGCTGAATCTAGCTTTGTTTGTATAACTTGAGCACTGATCCAGGTCATCTTTTTTTTGGTGAAGATTCCCCTGCACCCTAGTGGCAGGAGTGTGCAGTCAAAACTTGCCTGATTGAAGACTGCTGGAACAGGGCTCAGTTTTGAGCTTTTCTCTGGTTAATTCGGTAACTTGTTTAAATCAGTTTGTTCGTTTTCTATTGTTTTATATATATATATATATATATATATATATATATATATATATAAATAAAAGATTGCACTTTATTCATCTGCTTTTACTGTATATGTGCTTCTTCCTACTTTATTACTAGGGGCATTGACTACAACTCTGATCTGAGACATACAACAATAAGTATCCTTTACTGTGTATTTAAAGTGTTTTTTTGATTGTATCTGCTTTATTTTCTGAAAAAAACAAAAACAAAAAAAAAAATACTGGTTTCCCCGCCTTTCTAAGCTAGTATAGTCCAGTTTTCAGGTTAGTGCTGAATTCAGGGCTGTGTTACAAGTCTCTGTGATTGCCCATACCTTACTTGGTTAGAAGGAAGTTTCTCTGTTCACCTGTGAGAGAGGCGAGCTTTGAGCAGCCTATCTGTCCCTGGAGGAGTGGTTTCAGCCCAGAAATTAGTAGTTTATAGGCCATTTTGGGCTAATTTTTCTCCCTTTCATTTCCCTGCTATAAAAAAGCATTTGCCCAGTTTTGCACGCCGGGCAGCGCCGGTTAGCTAGGGTATAACTATTCCCGGCTCCGCAAAGTCTCCTCTTCAATTTTTCCCTTGGAACTAGACAAACTTTCAACTTAAGCATGCAAACCATTAATTTCTCAGACCGGCACTTGCTCAAAACTCACAGCAAGCACTTATAAACCTTAGCACTAGACCCCCCTATACTGTGCAGAAGGACAAGGCTCTCTATTCGACTGTACTAGCCACTCAGTAAAACAGTTCACTGTACCTTATCCAGGCATGTCCAAAGGGCAGTTTCAGGTGTACTCTCCAGTCCAACTGGTGAATCTGGGCATTTTGAGGCAATGTTACAACTGCCTCATGTACAAAGACAACCCTCTCCTCCTACCACCAAATACTAATACATGCGAGAGATGCAATTATACAGTCAAACTGGAGGTTAAGCTCTCTCAACCCAAGACTGGATCAGACAGTCAAGAGGATAAGGGAATACTTGCTTCACACCACCAGTCTCACATAGACCCATGCACCAGTAAAAACACACAAATACACAAAAACATACCCGGAGGCTCCAAATAAAAATCTGCAAAAGCAACAGAAACCTCCAAACCAGACATCCAAGCAACCTCCACCCCACAACACAAACCATGAAACACATACTTCACAAAACCAGTGTGCCATGCAATCACAGCCTTTAAGGCAAAATAACATACCACACACACTAGTAAGAGGTGATTCTATAGTCAGGCACACTGACGTCCCACTCACTAGGCTGAACAAGGAGAAGGTTACTGTTAGCTGCCTGTCGGGTGCCAGGATCCGCCACATAACACAAGCACTCAGGTCACTCCAGAACAAATAAAAATAAGACTATCATTGACCATGTTGGTGTGAATGACCTGAGCCATACCTCCCTGGGCTACATGAAGAGAGACATGGAAGAGCTCTCTGATCATGTAGCCCAGGCCGGTATGACCCTGACCCTGAGTAGCATCCTGCCCTCACCAAGAATGATACCACAGTATAAAGACAAAATTATCAATTTCAACAACTGGCCAAGTTTCTGGTGTCATTCAAAGGGGATCCAGTGTCTGTCCACCTGGGATGACATGCTCGACAAGCCACACTGCTTCGCAAGAGACTGCTTGCACCTGTCACCCTTAGGCTTTCGAATACTGGCCAAGGCTCTTGCCACCCCCATAGTGCCTTTTTTAGGCAAGGCTCAAAAGACAAACCCACCGCTGTAAATAGCACAAGTAACAAAAAACTGAGGGTAATGCTACTCAATGCCAGAAATCTAAACCTCAAAATGCACGCACTCAAGGCACTCCTCAGTATGGAGAAAATCGATATATGTGCAGTAACAGAAACCTGGTTTAAGGCTCCAGAGAGCACCCCAGCACTACTAGGCTACAACTCATACCATACATTTCAGCCACAGAACCCGGAGTGAAATACAAAAGGCGGGGGCGTATCCATATTCATCAAGGATACCCACACATCAGGTTAGTGGCACAGCATGATGCTTCAGAGATCATCCACGTGCAACTAACAATGAGCAAAACTGCAATTCAAATTGTAGCTTGCTACAGATCACCCACCATGTCCCAGGACCCCCATTCCACATTTCTGGGAACACTGGGAAACATAATGGTCCTACCAAACACCCTAATACTGGGTGATTTCAATTACCCAAACATTAACTGGGAGAACTACTCATGTACTAACTCCCTTGCCCAACATTTTCTAGAATTTATAAACTCAAATGCCCTGGATCAACTGGTCAGCACTCCCACCAGAGGTGACAACATATTGGACCTGGTCTTCACCAACATGGACGACCGGTGTACCACAACGGAGGTCAACCCCTCGCTGGTTAGATCTGACCATAAACAAATCACTCTGGATATCCACATTCAGCCCCCACCCCCAGTCAAGGAAACCACAGTGAAAAACTTTTCAAAATCAAACTTCACATTACTTAAGACTGAGGTGGAAAGTCTCAAAGCCCCCTTGCTAAAGGATAATGCTGTCTAAGCTGCAAAATCCTTTACTAATGCATTCTATGGGCACCTACAAGAATGCATGGATCATGCTATCCCAAGCAAAACCAAGACTCACTCCTCCAAGAAAAGGAAACCAGTCTGGTGGACCCCTGCCATAAACAAACTATACAATAGAAGGAGGAAACTAGTACAGAAAAGAGTAAAATCCCTGATCAGTATCAGCAAGAAACTATGATCCCTCATAAAATCATCCAAGGCTAGCTTCAAAAGAAAAATTGCCAAGGACCTCAAAGATAATCACAAGGCATTCTATAGCTATGTCAAGAATTTAAGTGCCAATGCTCAGATCTGCTCAGAGTTAGTGCAGAATGGCACAAAATACACTGAACCGACCGATATAGCCAACATCTTGGCAGACAGGTTCAGTGCAAACTTCACCCACCCTCACCCCCAAAAGGGCCCATAACCATACCAGAAGAATGTAGAGCCCCTGAAATCAGACATTTAGGTTAACACAGCCCTCTCCAAAGCCAAAAACATAGCATCAATGGGACCGAACAGTGTCCCAGGCTGTGTCCTACACGAGCTCAAAGATGAACTAACCCCTCACCTAAACACAATGTTCAAACTCAGCCTCTCCACAGGCTACGTACCCATAGAGTGGTGCACAGCAACTGTTATTCCGCTTCACAAAGCTGGAGCCACAACAGACTCAGGGAACTATCGCCCTATAAGCCTGACTAGCTTGATCTGCAAGGCTATGGAATGCGTCATCATGGAACTCATTAACAGAAACACTGGGAACCTCCAAACACTGGATCCTACCCAGTTTGGCTTTGTTAATGGCAGATCATGCCTCCTAAACCTGGTGGACTTCTTTGAGACAGTTACCAAGGCTATAGATGAGGGAAAGGTTGTACACAGTCTAGCTAGACCTCACAAAGGCCTTCAACACCATTCTCCATTCTGGTATTATAGACAAGCTCACCAGTATGAACATAAAGCCCTATGTCATAAGATGGGTTGCCAACTGGCTCATGGACAGAACCAACATGGTGAGAGTTGCGGGAGCTAGGGTTGACTCTAAACCTGTTACAAGTGGCATTCCCCAGGGGTCAGTACTAGGACCCCTCCTGTTCAACATATATGTCTCAGAGGTACAGGCAAGCACAGGAGGACTATGGCTGACCAAGTTCGCAGACTATGAAAAACTAAGGGCTATAACTGACTCTCCGGCTGACACAGACAACCTCCAAAAGGGTCTCACTGAAACGGATACCTGGTGTCAAAATCATGGCCTCAAGCTAAATGCCAAAAAGTGCATAGTCATCCCCTTTGGAAAAAACAAAGTACCCACAAACTACCACATAGGTGATAGTCCCCTAAATACGGAAGACATAATAAGGGATCTGGGGACCCAAGTAGATAGTAATCTCTCCTTTGATAATCACATTGCCAAAGTGGTTAGAAAATCCTTCTATGTGGCCCACCTAATCACAAAAGGGTTCGCATCCAGATCAAAAGAGGTCATTGTTCCCCTCTACTTATCACTCCTCAGACCCATCATAGAGTACGACGCCCCATTTAGGATGTACCTTACAAGACATCTGCAAAAGCTGGAATGACCACAGAAGTACCTCACTAAGAGGATCATTGGCCTCAAACAGATGCAATATGCAGCTCCACTGAAGAAACTCCAGCTGTACTCAGTTGCATACCGCCTACTCTGAGGTGATCTCTGCCTGACATACAAGACCATGTCCAACACAGAATTGATGGACATGCTCCACCTAAAGAAAACCATATCCCCTTGAGCCACACGCTCTAGGGATCTAAACCTCACCACAACAATAAATAGGACGTGCTGGAGGGATAGATTCTTGTCCCGGAGACTTCCCATGCTTTGGAACAAGACTCCAATCTAAATTAGACAGAGCTCTTCGCTAACACTCTTCAAGAGAAACCTTGACGAGTGGATGGGAAACCAAGTTTACCCCGGGGATCACTTCAGTGGCTCTGCTGGACAGAGGCACAGGGAACTAATCTAAGGGGGTGGCGAAAGCCAACACACTCTGGCTAGGCTTAAAAATGCCTTTGGGCAGATAGCCTAGTACCTTCCTATGAGCCTATTATATGAAAGAGCTTGAAGTTCTGAAATCCTCTTAGCAGAAGTTACTGCTACCAAAAAGATCATTTTCCATGTCAAGAAAAAACAAGTTATGTTCTTACCATAACTTTCCATGTGTGTTGTCCATCTCGTCCTTTATTCTCACTTTTGGGCCAGATCTGAAGTGTCAGATCAATCTTGACCATTTCTCCAGCTTGAGGTCTTCAGCAAAGCTCATGGGCCTCATTCTTTACCCATTATGTAATGCCGTAATTACCTCAGATCTTGTTTGCCCCCAGCAGCACATGGAAGAACTACTTATATGTACGAGGGTGTATATGTATACCTATTCATATGACTATGAAATAGTACCGGGCTGAGTACATTCTCTCAGGCTATATGGTCCTGCTGAATTAAAAGTGTTATTCAATTTGCCAGGATTACAGGTAGAGGGCAAGGAGGGAGGGTTGTGAGAATAAAGGACGAGATGGACAACACACATGGAACATTACGGTAAGAACATCTTTAAAGGCGAGATTGACAACATCACATATTCTCACTTGTGGGACCGCATCCCAAGCAACTGAACTCTCGGGTGGCTCATGGGAGAATACTCCTCAAAACCATAGAACCAAAAGAGGCTCTACTCCTAGAGGCCAATTGCAATGAGTAGTAAAGGTATGATGTTTTGCCAAAGTAGTCGCAGCACAGATATTATCCAGAGGTAATCTAGCCTGAAAAGCTGCAGACGTAGCCACAGATCTTGTGAAATGAGCTTTAACCACATTTGGGAGAGCTCTTTTTTTAGAATTACAAATGTGAGATATGCATAGTGTTAGCCATCTTGATAAAGTGACTTTTGAAACTGATTGAGCTTTTCTTGCATCAAGATAAGAGACAGAACTGATCTGATTTTATTATTTCCAAAGTCCTATGTAAATAGAAACGTTAACTGCCTATGAACATCTAGGAGATGCAAAGAATACTCTTATTTTGGAAGTTGGGAAAGAAAACTGGAAAGGTCTATAGATTGGTTAAGGGTATTCTCAGTCACAACCTTGGGTAGAAAAGGATGGGTTAGTAGTGTGTAATGATACTCTGTCTTTGTGGAACACTAGATACGAAAGTTTTGTGGACAAGGCCTGCAACTCAGATTCTCTTCTGGGTGAAGTAACAGCCACCAAAAACAGAGTTTTCCGGGAAAGATATTTTAAGTCACATGTAGGTGAAGGTTCAAAAGGGAAACAAATAATATTAGACAAGATGAAATTGAGATCCCAAGGAGCATTGGATGCTTTTATGGTGGCCTTAACATAACCGTGCCCTTTAACAATACTTTGCAAAGTGTACGTAACATGATAGGACAATCGTTTTCTCCTATATGAAAATTAGGAATTGCAGCTGGCTGAACTTTAACTGTACCTGCTGCTGCTCCACTACTGAAGATCTCTAACAGAAACTGTAAAACAGAGTGAACTGGTGCTATAAAATGATCTATTTCACTATGGTTTGCCCATACAACAAACCTCGTCCATTTGCACTTGTAAAGTTCTCAAGTAGTTGTTTTATGAAACAATAATATAATATGCCTGGCTGGGGCAGAGAGGGGTGGAAACCTGGCAATTAGGGGAACTGGAACAGCCAAGCTGTCAATTTTAGTGTGTCTAGGTTGGGATGAACCATTCCTGATGGATGTGTCAGAAGATCCAGAACTGGGTCCAGAATCCACGGTTCGTTGTGAAGATGAGGCTGAAGAAAATGGAACCAGATTTGACAAGGGCAGTAGGGAGCAAATAGGATAATAGTCGTCTCCAACAGACTCGCTTTCTGCAGAAACTTTGGAATTACTGGAATCTGGGGAACGGCATAAAGAAGTCCAGGGGGCCCATCATGAAAGTGCATTCCTTAGTGAGTCCCCCGTATGCAGGATCAGGGCGAAGTAGTTGCTGCATTTGGCATTGTTGAGTGATGCAAAGAGGTTGCAGTAAGGTTGGCCCCATTTCCGGAAGACCACTTCCATAACTTTCTGATTGAGGGACCACTTGTGTGGCCATATAAATGGCTCTGCTCAGCTTGTTCGCAAGGACATTGGATTTCCCCAGGATGTGGGCTGCTATCAGAAAGAGGTTGGAGCCTATCACCAAATGCCAGACCCTGAGGGCTTCTCGACAAAGTGGGTATGATCTGGTTCCCCTGTTTGTTTATATACCACACTACAGACATATTTGTCTGACTGGATTGCTATCATTCCCAGAGAAACAGAGTCCTGGAATGCTTGCAATGCTAAAAGCACCGCTGTCGTCTCTAGGACATTTATATGCAGAGAAGCCTCATGTTCTTGCCAGATGCCTTGAACTGTCTTCCCGATAAAATGCCCCCTCCACCCTATCTGTAAAGCGTCCGTGGTCGCCGTGGTCAGAGGTTGAGGACGAATGAAGGGACAACCTTGAAGCTCATTTTTAAACCCTCTAGCTGTCCATCACTCTCCTCTTCCTTAAAACTTCACCAGCCACACAGAACACTTAGATCCACAAATCAAAACCTCTTGGAACTTTACAAACCTTGCAACTCTTACTATCATTCTAGATTATGGAACTCTCTTCCCCCTCACATTAGAACTACCCAGAATCTCCCTTCCTTTAAAACCTTACTCCACTCTCATCTCTCTGGGAATGCTCCTGCACTCATCCTACCTGAATCCAGACACCTATCTCTTTCTTATACTACTCTAAACTCTGCCTTTGCTTAAATTCTTTTGTCTACAATTATGATGTACTAAATAAGCATTAATTTGTTTGTTCTTGTAAATATCTAAGTGTTTGACTAAGTTCTTATATTTAAATTTTCAGTTAATTTGTTTCTCTTATATGCTGTACTAGTTATTGTGTTATATTGTACTAGTATTTCTGTCTGGAGCTTTTCCCCTCGGGCCTCCACTGAAAACTGGCTATCTTGACCCAATGGACTTTCCCAGTTAACAAACTGAAATAAATTAATTAAAGTTGAATGAATCCACCAATGGAGATCTTTTTTGCAGGCGTTGGGTTATCAATATTGTGGGACATTGGAAGTTCCAAGATGGACCACTGTGCAAAAAGCAACCACTGGAGAACCCTCTTGCGATGGCAAGTGAAGGGAATTAGTACAATCGATGCAGCCATTTTCCCTAAGACACGGAGAACTAGTTTTGCAGTCTCTTTGGACTTCTCTATTAGTATTCTGACAAAATGACAGAGGTAGTCTCCTCTGTCCTGTGGAAGTCTTGCTATTTGAGTGGTAGTGTTTATCTCTGCTCCTATGAACACTAAACTTTGAGATGGCTCTAGCACAGATTTTTTGTAACTCACGGTAATGCCTAGTGAGGAGCACAGCTGATGGACATAATTCCTTGACTGGAGTAAATGATGCCTGGTCAGAGCAGTTATGAACCAGTCGTCCAGGTATGGAAACACAGGGAATCCTTTGCGTTTCAGGTGAGCCGTTACTACTGCCATACATTTGAACACTCTGGGAGCTGTAGTGAGACCAAAGGACAGAGCTAGAAACTGGAAGTGACTGGCTCCTAGCCAGAAGCGCAAGAACCTCCTGGACCGCCTGTCTATTCGAATATGGTATTGTATGTCCTGAAGGTCTATAGAGCACATCCAATTGTCTTTTTCCAGGAATGGAAGTATCGACTGCAGTGTCACCATCCGGAACTTGGTCTTTTTTACCAATCTGTTTAGATTGCTGAGATCCAAAATGGGCCTCCAGTCCCATGTCCCCTTTGGAACTAAAGAATCTTGAGTAAGTTCTGGATCCTGTCTGGTCTGCGGGGACTTCCTGGATGACATTTTAGCAACTTTTAGATTGCTATTGTTGCTTGTTACTTCTGACTGGGTGGAACATCTGAAACGACTTGGCTTTTGGGGATAGAAAAGGAGAAGGAAATGATATATCCTCTGCATATTATGTCCTGCACCAACTTGTCATTTGTGTTTAGCCAGGTTTCTTGGTGCAACGACAATCAACACCCCAGACTGCCTCCAGAGGCGAGCAATCGGGCACTCCTACAACAGCGCTGGAAGGGTCTCCAAAGAAAGATTCTCTGGAACTGCCAAGGACACAACAGACCACAGCTCCAATTCAGGTGAAGACAAGGAATAGAAGACACTATTCCAATGAAATAACTTCACTCGGTTAAGCGCTTTCTTCTCCTGCTAGAGACTTCCACAGAACAAATGCACTATGAAAACCCAGCCCTTAAATACCCGTTCTTTAATATCACATGACACTTTCTTTAATCAATGAATTTTTTTTAAAAAATACATAAAACATACAACAAACTACTACATACTACATAAAACACAAAAAACACAGGACACATCTGGCATTTAGCCAAGTAGACAACATTAATACTACTACAATTATAATGCCCTTTAATAAATTGGGCAGAATAATTGTAGTAGCGTTAATGTTGTCTACTTGGCTAAATGCCAAATGTGCCCTGTGTTTTATGTAGGAAAGACCTCTAGAACTTTTAAGACTCATGTTAGTGAACATCTTTATGATATAAAGAAAGGAAGAATTACCAATGCTTTATTTAGACACCTTAACGACAACGGGACACATTTTTAATTATAGATCATATAGTGAAGGACCCTCAGGGTAAAATGGTTGATTTGCATTTGGATGCCAGTGAATTGAGATGGCAGCTAAGGTTGGATGCTATTCAATATCCTAGAATTAATGAGGCAGTCAATATTGCTTGTACTTTAAAGTTGAAGCACATAATGGGTTAAAATGTTTTTTCTTACGGATATTTGAGTGTTTTGCCTACGTGTATGTAGTAATGTATGTATATATTATATTTAGGAATCAAATTATTACTTTTAAGATTTTTTTTAACATTTTTTAAAAGTTTTTTATGTCGTATATTTTTATTCCTTTTGGTTAACTTACATACAATGTTGGTTGCATGTATTTTTAAAAAAGTTTTAAAAATTCATTGAGTTAATTAAAGAGGGTATCATGTGATATTATTAAAGAACGGGTATTTAAGGGCTGGGTTTTCATAGTGCATTTGTTCTGAGGAAGTCTCTAGCAGAAGAAGAAAGTGCTTGACCGAATAAAGTTATTTCACTGGAATATTGTCTTCTATTCCTTGTCTTCACCTGAACTGGAGCTGTGGTCTGTTGTGTTCTTGGCAGTGCTGAAGTTTGCTTTCTTGGTGTTAAAGATTCTCTGGAGCCTTGGCCTTCTAGGCCTCCTCTACCATGAGGGCGGTGTCTTCCATTATTGTTCCCCCCCCACCTCTGGGGGAACCTTCACCTTGCGTGTCCTGGTAAGACCTTTGAGATTTTTTTAACTACATTTTCCCACTACCTTTTTGACCCTTGGGAAAGGGTCTAGTAGGAGTGGAAAAACGCATTCCAACGGCAGACTTGCCCTCTTGCTCACATCTGGTGAGTGCTTCTTTCACTTTTGGCCCAAAAAGGGAGGAGCCATCAAAAGGGGCATTAATGAAGGAAGACTTGAAGGCACCACAGAATTGCAATGGTGCATCCAGGACTGCCTCCTAAGAGAGATATCGGAGCCTGCTGCATAATAAATGAGTCTCATGGACAAGTTGACAACTGAATTCAAGGTGGCAAGCTGAGCACTATTTATCTGCTGCCACATAAGCTATGGCCCCTTGGAGGGAGTCTGACAGTTCTTTAATCAGGTCCCTCTGCAGTCTAGTGAAGTGGGTAAGATAATTCTGAAACCGCAAAGCAAAGGCCGCCAATGTGAAAATGCGTTTCCAATACCTATCCATAGTCCTAGAGTCCTCATTAAGAGGATGGACAGAGGAACTTGTTTCAGAGAGTTCCTTCTTAGTGGCCGCTGCCACGACCACTGCATCAACCCCTACACCCTTTGTTAATAAACGTTTTTCTTTTGAGGCAGTAATGTATTTATTTGGCCTCCTAGAAGTAGGGTCTATGGTGTCCGGGGTCTCACAAGCCTTTCGCAAGATTAGATCCACAAGCTCGTCGAAAGGAGGAGTCACCCAAGAAGTTGATGGGCAAGATGCAAAGGCCGTCAGGAAGACAGACTCCTCAGCTGAAGGGGTGGAGGACTGCCAATCACCTCTCTGTTTTTAAATTTCTGGGATACTTCCAAAGGAGACATCTTCAGGAGGTGATCATGGGAATCCTTCTGCTTCATCGAGGTTGGTGTCAGATGTGATAGACTCCTCCAGGGAGTCGAGATGCTTCCTCTTGCATGTCTTGTTCCGAAGGACCTCTTCAGTGGGACACTCTGGAGAGGTTTCGGAAGAGGGGGCATTACCCTGAGGTACATCCTGAGGCCTAACATCTCTGCGGACCTGTGGAGAGGGAACGTGAGAAGACAGACACCCTGATTGAAGAGGGAGGAAGAAATGAAGTAGATCGTGTCTCAGACTGCAAAGTATTCAACGCCCTCCTCATTGCCTCAAAGGCAGTCTCTCCCTGCTCCAAAAAACTCCCAAGATCCAACAAACAAGTTGTTGGAGCTGAAGGAATCTCTGGAGCCAAAGAGAGCATCTCCGAAGCAGAGGTAGGAGCCGAACTCACCTATGCCGAGGCCCCCAGAGGCATAGTCAGATTTGAAGAGATATGAAAAGTCTCCACGAAATCAACAGGGGAGTGTCGGCTCCTAGAGGTCTCCTGCTCCAAAGGCGTAGAGACACATGCGGAAGATATTACATCAGAGGAAGGTATGGGACCTGGACCAGACACCGACACAACCTGGATATTGGAATCTTCCATCTCCAAAGCAGGGGGACGGATAGGAGGAGGAACTTGAACAGAAGGGGGGGGGGTTGGATCTGACCAGATTGCTTTGGGCTCGGATGTAATAGTAGTTTGGCCAAAGCAGGTGTCTCCAAAAGTCTCTCTATGAACCGTATCCACGTCTTCATCAGTCAAACTCCTGGTAGACCTAGTGGACAGGGTAGATGACATTGATGTAGCTAACAGTGGAGAAGGCAGCCAAGAAGAAACCCTTTCAATAGAAGGAGACTGACTCCTATGTCTATGCTTCGTTGTAGTAGTCGGTGCCAACAAAATTACCCGTTCCAAGGGAGTTTTGGTACCAGGAGGAGATGTCTGCTCCAATGGAGCATTCGGATCAGTTAACTTCGGAGCCTTCTGCTTCAACTCCGATGAAGGTCTTTTAGTAGGTTTGTTGGAAGATTTGGAAGATATAACCTCAGAGAAAGGCGACTTCAAAAGGCTTTTCAAACTGAGTTTATTTTTTGCATTCCATTAATGCCTGCTGGTTGAAATTGTGGCAAATGGAACAAGACTCTTGCAGATGAAGAGGTCCCAAACAATACACACATACAATGTGCGAATCGCTAAGGGGCATCATCTTACTGCATTTTTTCAAGCCCAAGGGCTGACCTTCCTGTTTCTGTGACATGAATAAGGAAGAGAGGGAAAGAAAACAGTCACTTCCAATCTCGTACAGCAAGGCCTCTAACTTAAATGGACTTCACACCCACGCACACAGAGCAAATTAAAATTCAAATTTTTTGAGGTAAAGATATAGAAATATACTAATACTTCTTCTTTCATACATATGGAAAAAAAAAAAGAGGAGAAGGAAAGAAGAAGACAGAAAATAAGAAATGTCCTCCAACTAAAAAATGGATGTTCCTAGACACCCTCTAACTAAAACAGATGTCAAATAAGGGAAAGAGCTGGGTAAAGTAGTAAATAAACTAATTTAACTAGCTGTAGAAGTAGAAAAAGGAAAGAGATGGTGTTATACTAAATGATGTAGACAAAAACTAAGTACTTATTCCAGAACTATGCTGTTCAACCTCTCTGTTGTGTGGCAAATGAGATCGGAGGTAATTACGGGGTAGCATTATGGGTAAATAATGACAGCCATGAGCGCTGCTAAAGATCTCAAGCTGGAGAAATGGCTGAGATGGATCTGACACATCAGATCCGACCCACAAGTCAGAATAAAGGTGAGACTGACAACATCACATGTACAGCTGTGTAAAATCTTAATAGAACAGTAAATGTCCTTTCCTTCACTATTGCAGCATTCCTAACATACTGGATTCCCTGCCATAGGTAGCCAGACTTTGGCCAGTAATAGCAATGCCTACTACTGCTTTAAGGTACATCGTATGTCACAAGTATGCTCCTCACATAGCATAGGGCATAAAGGTGACATCCGGATGTACCAGCCTCAGAACTGATTGCTCCAGTAAGGACACTGGTCTAAGGAAACCCAAGAGGTAACCAATACATCCAGGAAGGAAAAGGACTAGGGGGAAGGAGACAGGAAGTGAATACTGCAACAGTGAAGGAAAGGACATCTATTGTTACGCTAAGATTTTACACAACTGTACTATGTCCTTTCGCTCACTGTTGCACTATTCCTAACAGAGTGTCAAAGCTCAAGAAGAAACTTGGGAGGCGAGAGGAGCAGTTAAGCCCTCTAAGAAGCCATGAAAAATGGCCCTAGCAAAACCAGCTCTAGCTCTGGAGATACCATCCAACTTGTAGTGCTTGGTAAAATTATGCACAGAAATCCAGGTAGCTGCTTCAAGAATAGAATTTGTATTTAAACCCTTGAAAAGAGCACCAGAAGAAGCCACAGCTCTAGTAGAATGAGCCTTAACAGAAGAAGGAAGGCTTTTACCATAGAAAGTGCAACAAAAAGAAATGGTCTTTGAAATGCAAGCAGCAGCAGTTTGGTTGGAAACCGCTAATCCTAAGGACCAAGGATGAAAAGAAACAAACAACTGATCAGATTGTCTAATAGCGTTAGTCTTACCCAAACAAAATCTGAGTTGGCTATACACATCCAAAGTATGCAGCACCCTCTCACCATCAGATTGTGGAGAGGGGAAAAATAGGCAAATGAATAGACTGATTAAGCAACGACTTATTAACTACCTTAGGCATAAAAGAAGGATTAGTACGCAAGAACGTCCTGTCCTTATGAAATATCAAAAAAGGAGGGCAAGCCATAGGGCTTGAAGCTCAGACACCCACCTGGCAGAACTAAGGGCCAACAAAAGAACAGTCTTCCAAGAACAATGTTGGAAGGAAGCTGAATCAGCAGGCTCAAAAGGAGCGAAAGTCAACCTCTCCAAAACAGAATTAAGATCCCAGGGAGGAGGAACAGACTTCCTGGGAGGTCTCGTATAAAGAGCATCTTTAAGGAATTGTTTATTCTCAAATCTAGAAGCCAAATGAGGAGATAAAACCAGACAAGCAGAGATACAGTGTTAAAATGCCAGGGTTTTGTGATATAAAAAAATGAGACCACAATAAATAATTTCAAAACTTTTCCCACCTTTAATGTGACCTATAACCTGTAAAATTCAATTGAAAAACAAACAAAAACATAAAAAAATAAAAAAACATACAATAAGCTGGTTTCATAAGTGTGCACACCCTTAAACTAATAACTTTGTTGAAGCACCTTTTGATTTAATTACAGCATTCAGTCTTCTTGGGTAGGAGTCTATCAGCATGGCAGATCTTCACTTGGCAATATTTGCCCACTCTTTCTTGCAAAAGTGCTCCAAATCTATCAGATTGCGAGGGCATATCTTGTGCACAACCCTCTTCAGGTCACCCCACAGATTTTCTGTTGGATTTAGGTCTGGGCTCTGGCTGGGCCATTCCAAAACTTTAATTTTCTTCTGGTGAAGCCATTCTTTTGTTGATTTGGATGTATGCTTGGGATCACTGTTGTGTTGAAAGGTGAAATTCCTCTTCATCTTCAGCTTTCTAGCAGACGCCTGAAGGTTTTGGGCAAAAAGTGACTGGTATTTGGAACTGTTCATAATTCCCTCCACCTTGACTAAAGCCCCAGTTCCAGCTGAAGAAAAGCAACCCCAAAGCATGATATTGCCAACACCATGCTTTACCATGGGGATGGTGTTCTTTTGGTGATACAAAGTGTTGTTTTTGCGCCAAACATACCTTTTGGAATTGTGACCAAAAAGTTCAACCTTGGTCTCATCAGACCATAACACATTTTCCCACATGCTTTTGGGAGACTTGATGTATTGTTTTGCAAATTTTACCTGGGCCCGGATGTTTTTCTGTGTAAGAAAAGCCTTCCATCTTGCAACCCTACCCCATAGTCCAAACATATAGAGAATACGGGAGATTGTTGTCGCATGTAGTACACTACCAGTACTTAAATTCCTGCAGCTCCTTCAGTGTTGCTGTAGGTCTCTTGGCAGCCTCCCTGACCAGTTTTGATTTCGTTTCACCAATTTTGGAGGGACGTCCAGTTCTTTGCAACATCACTGTTGTCCCATATTCCTGCACTTTTTGATGACTGTCTTCACTATGTTCCATGGTATATCCAATGCTGTGGAAATTTTTTTGTACCCTTCTCCTGACTGCCACCTTTCAACAATGAGATCCCTTTGATGCTTTGTAAGCCCTCTGCAAACCATGGCTTTTATTGTAGCAGGCAACTGAGTAAATGTCAGGAAAATCCTACTAGCACAGCTGAACTTTATTTGGGGTTAATCGGAGTGTCTTTAATTGATGGCAGGTGTGTACCCAAGAAGACTGAATGCTGTTAATTAAATCAAAAGGTTCTTCAATAAAGTATTAGTTTAAGGCTGTGGACACCTGTGCAACCAGCTTATTGTACATTTTTAAATTTTTTATATTTTTTCCCTAACAGATCTGTTTGTTTTTCAATTGTACAGGTTAAAGGTCACATTAAAGGTGGGCAAAGTTTTGAAATGATTTATTGTGGTCTCATTTTTTTATATCACAAAAACCTGGCATTTTAACAGGGGTATGTACACTTTTTAGATCTACTGTAGCTGATAAGTGGACCTTAATAGAAGCATAGACCAAACCAGCATTGAGCAACTTGCACAAATAAGACAGAACCGGAGGAACATCCACAGTAAGTGGGTCCACATTACAAGACCGACACCAAACAGAAAACCTCTTCCATTTGGATAAGTAGGATTTCCTAGTAGTGGGCTTCCTGGCCTCCTGCAGGACCCTCAGCATGTCCTCAGAAAAAAGGGTGTCTATATGAAATCAAAATCCCATCACCCACAATGTCAGTTGAAGAGAGTGGACAGATGGAGATGGATGAAAGATCCCTTGTCTTGTGTGAGTAGATCCCCCCTGTGAGGTAACTTGTGATGATTGCCCTTGACTAAATGCAGAAGAGGGAAACAATGCGGTCTCCGGAAGGAAGTCACCAACAAGATTTTGGGAGCCTCCTGTTAAATTCTGACCAGGACTTTTGGAATGAGAGGAAGGGGAGGGAATGCATAGAGAAACATCTCATTCCAAGAAAAAGGGGGGGCGTCCACCTTCCACACTAGAGGAACTGGGACTCTGGCACAAAATAGAGGAAGTTGTTTGTTCAGAAGGGAGGCAAACAGATCAACTTGAAGAGTACCCCACTGGTGAACAATGTCCAGAAACACATCTCTGTGAAGCATCCATTCATGGGATTGAGTTAAGGACCTGCACAGAGTGTCTGCCACCATGTTTTCATCTGACGGGATGTAAACTGCCTGAAGAGTCACTTGATACTTGACAGCAAGATCCCACACCAGGAGTGCCAACCAGCAAAGAAGGTAAGATCTTGTTTATACCAATTTGTTTACAAACCACATCACTGTGGTATTGTCTGTGAATACCTTAAGACACCTTGGAGAGAAAAGAGGATGAAAAGCCAGAAGAGCCAGCATAACAGCTCTCATCTATGACACTGATGTGTGCCTTCTGCTGAAGAGGTGACCATACCCTCTCTATACCTTTAGGAAGCCAAATGCTGCTCCCCATCCCATGTCTGACGCGTCTGTGAACAATTCCTGAGAGAGAGGGGGGATGAGAAGGGAGCCCTGGATTTAGAGATAACTGTTGAATTCACCAGTGAAGTTCCTTTCTGAGATAAGGAAGAAGAAGAAGAGAAACTACAAGAGGATGTGCATGTTGAAGCCAAACTGATTTCAAAAACCACTGAAAATTTCTCATGTGGAGTATGGCCAGAGGGAGCATAGGAATGGTGGATGCCATGAAACCCAGAGCACTCAAACTCCCTTGGCTGTAATGCAGTCCAGAGGAAGAACAATTTGAAATAAGGAAATTAGAGTCGAGGCTTTTGGAAAAGGCAGGGATGCCAGCATAGGCACTGTCTGAATCCTGCAACCCAGAAAGACAAGATCCTGAGAAGGAGTAAGAAAAGACTTTGAAATGTATTGTGAACCCCAGGATCTGAAGAAGGGAGATGGCAAAATGAATATTTTGCAAAAGAATCTGTGGAGAAGATGCCTGAATCAACAGGTCGTCCAGGTAAGGAAAAATTTGAATCCCTTGAAGTCTGCAAAAAGTAATCACAGGAGCGAGGCATTTGGTAAAGACCCTTGGGGCAGCAGAAAGGCCAAAGGGCAAAGCAGAGAACTGAAAATGTCAGAAGCACAGAAACACAAAAATTGAATATAGAGGTAAGTATCCTTAAGATTCAGAGACACCATATAGGCATGAGAGAGTAAAAGAGGAAACAGAATCTAAAGGGACAACATCTGAAAGGTGGGTACCTCCAGAAAAGTGTTTAGACGAGAGAGATCTAGAAATGGCCTTGAAGTACCCTATTTTCTGGGCACTAGAAACATTCTTGAGTAAAACCTCCTCCCCCTTTGGGACACAGATAATTCCTGAATAGTACCTAGAGTCAAAAGGTCTCGAAGAAGCTCTGGGAAAAAGGAAGTTGTTTCGGAGGAGGGTGAGAAGTGTAAATAAAAGGGGAAAAGTATTTCCACATCATGAAATACCCCCGACGAATGGACAGAACCCAAGAATCCTGAACAATCTGAAGCCAAACAGAAAGAGAAAGAGAAACACAAATGACTCTGGGAAGACACGAACAGTCATACAGCACCTGGTTTATCAGGAAAGGAAGACTTCGGAGTTCCTGAAGTCTGAGGAGCCTGACCAGAAGGAACCAGCTTGCCACTTTTGTTCCCTTAATAGGAGGGTAAGATTGCCTGCGAATTAAGGCTGGTTTATTGGGGTAATTTCTCTGAAATTTAGGCACAGGAGAGACAAACACATGTTTGAGTTCCTGTAAGGCCTCTCCCCTATCCTGAAGGGACTTAAACTTTTGTTTGGGGAGCAGCTGCTGGCTTGCTTATCATCAAAAGGCACACCCATCAAGTTAGCCTTGATATCGTCAGGTAAATGTTGAACCCCAAGTCAGAATACCTCCTCATCACGGAGCCAAAAGCAGCAGCCCTTGAAGAGGCATCTGCTGCATCATAACTACACTTGATAGAATGACGAACCACTTGACAGGAAGTCCCTAACAAGGAAAGAATAAGAGCTTTACCTTCAGAGTCTGGGAGATCAGAAAAACTGACAAGCCTGAGAAAGAAGAGCCAATACATACCTGGATATGTGTGTCTGATAATTAATAGCTGTATACGCCAGCGAAGATGAGGTGCAAGCCTTATTACCTATCCTTTTCATGGTCTGCTATCAGAAGGCAGTAACTTGGGCGAAAGAAGCAATTAAGAAGGCTTGTCAGAAGCCACAGACACCACTGAGGGGTCAGTAGCAGGACACTTGTACAAAAAGTTACACTCCTCAGGCACCCTATAAAACTCATCAGGTTTCTTTGGGAGCAGGGGACAAAAAAAATCAGAAACGTTAAAGGCATTGGCTAAAGCATCCAACAAAGCAGTCAAAACAAAAGGAACAGAAGATTTTGGTGATTCCATCTGCAACAACTCATAGCACCTCTTATGGAAGTCAGACACCTGAGCACAATCCCATTTAAAAATAATTCCTTCATCCTGGAGATTCTCTCTCCAAATGAAATTTCTTTAAAGGGAATATCAGGGCTATTAGATTCCTCTCCCTCACACCCATAGTCTAATGGATAAGGAATTTGAGAAGAGCAAGCAAGGGATTCCTCTTTAGAATCAGACTCCTCCTCAGAGGAATCCTGTTCCCTGAGCATTTTAAAGGGGGTAAAGGACCAAGGGGATGCTGGAAAAACAACCTCCTGTGGAGATTTAATGCCATCAAAGCATTAAACAAACCCTGAGTAAAGGCCTGCCATTCACTCTCTGGATCCCTAGGAACAGGAGAAAAATGTTTAGCTTTTTGTTTCTTCTTTAAAGAAGCATCCACCCTATAAAATTTAGAAGGCTCTGACCCAGGATGGCAGTGAATAACTTTAGTAGTAACTTCTTCTTTAACTAAAATCGCAGAACACCGCTAGCCCCCTTGGAAATAATAAACAGTGATTTCTCCAGAACATTCAAAACAGACAGCTGCAAAGCCTCATCGGATGTGCTGCAAGCCAATCCTAGACAGCCTCCAACCCAGTCATGGCAGAGGAATCAAACAACAAAGCCAAGCAAGCCTATGGGTTCTCAATGACCTTGGGAGAAATGCCTGGCTGAGGCTGGACAGCAGAAGATTCCAGTCTAAACTTTTTAACCTTCTTCCCTAATGGCTGTCCCTCAGGACTGGAAGTTTATTCCATTGCATCTTTAGCAAGAAGCTTAAGGAGCTGGTGCTTAAGATACAAAGAAAGAGAAGAAAGCCTACGACGATGAATTTGAATTTCAGGTTTGAAAGCCTGACAAATCGAACAGGTCATATGGTTGTGAGAAACTCCTAGGCAAAAAAAAAAGACACTTATCATGGCAGTCTTTATGGGGAATCTGTCTCAGCTGAGAGGGGGTCCAAACCTTTTTCCATAGCTGCAAAAGAAAATCGTATCCATTTTCTTCTATATACTCCTTCCTGTGCTTGATTTTTGTGAAGAAAGAAAGAATATGAACAACAGTTTCTGTAAACTTGGCATCCCTGACCATCATTAGAATGGGGGAAACCGGGTGGTTAATTTCGGGGAATTTAGGTAAATAAAAGGAAGAATGGAAGGATGACATCACTGGAATGAGAGAGTCCAATACATAAATCTCATATGGAATCTGGAAATAGGAACAAAAATGATGGCTGAAGCCATCAGCCCTTGAAGTTTTAGAATTAAGCATGCTGGAGAAGACAGATTGTCTAGTACTTGTGATGCTACTTGATGGATTGAATGAAACCTGTGCAGAGGTAAGGTGGATATCTGAGCTGTGGTGCTTAGGTGACATCTAATAAATTCTAAAATCTGAGTCGGGAGCAAATTGCTGTACTGTCTTTCTCACCATAATCCACAGAAGGTGTCGCAGTCGGAATAACAGGCCCCTTTGTACAACTAGTAGATCCTTGGTCAAAGCAGTGAAGCGCCAGTCGTCAAAGTATGGTAAAACCTGGAACACTTGCAATCTGAGAGTAGGCTGTTAATGCTGCCATGCATTTGATAAACACTCGTGGGGCTGTGGCGACTCCAAGGGCTGAGCTCTGAAATGAAAATGATTGGCTCCCAGTCGGAAATGGAGAAATCTTCTGGAGTGTCTGTCTATTTTTATGTGGTTATAGCTATCCTGGAGATGGAGGGAGCATATCCGGTTGTCCTTTCTAAGTATAGGCAAAAATGGACTGAACCGTGACCATCCAGAATTTTGTCAGTTTCACATACTTGGGTGACTTAAATGACTTGGGTCAAAAAACGGCCTCAGGTCCCCCGCCTTTTTTAGAACTAAAAAGAACCTGAAACAGACACCAGATCCTATCTGGTCTGGAGGAACCTGCTGGATGAGTCTTTTTCCAACAGCTGGTCTACTCCAGTTGTTGCAGATTCCAACTGATTGACTAGCACCAAGTGTATCCCTAATTTTTCCTGAAGCATTGTTAGAAATGAGATTGAGTATACTCTCGTTATTGTCCTTATCACCCAAGAATCTGAAGTGATGGCCCACCAGGTTTGAGAGTGTAGGTGCCTCCTAACTGCCTCCAGAGTGTGGCAGCTGACCAATCCTTCAGTAACACTGAAGGATTTGGCAGGAGAGAGCCCATGATGAAATAAAGAAGTTATGTACTCACCATAACGTTCCATGTTTGTTGTCCATCTCGCCATTCATTCTTACTTGGATGGGTTCGGAGCCGATCCTCGGTTCTGACTCGGCTGAATACAACAGCTGGAAGTCTCAAACCTGGCAGATAGGTATCACATGACGCAGTGATGCAACTCTCCAGATCTTGTTTGCTGCTAACTTACTAATGAGTAACATAAGTAAATACATATATACAGATATATAGGACCCTAAAAACAAGGAGAAACAGAGTCAAAGAACTCCTGTAAGGAGGAAAGATAAAGTACGGTTATGTACACTTACCATAAGTGTAGATGTTCGAGTGTATTCACTGTTGCAGTCATTACATTTGGGTTATCTGCTTGCTGTAGCCCTCAGTCGGCCTGATTAACAAAGTCTTGGGTCCTACGTCGGTTGCTTTCTCTTCTTCCGTGACATCAGGTCATCAGGGGTATAAAACATGCAGTCATTACATCAGTTTTTCTTGCCCCAGATGTCAGGTGCCCCCCTAATGGGAAACAATTCAAATCTATAAATATATAAGGGTATACCTCCAACAAAAAAGCAAATACACCAAAAAGCTTTTAAGCATTGAAAAGGAGAGAAGAGGTATAGCCAAAAGAAGTTAGGGGGCTGGAGGGAGTGTAACCAGGACTGCAACAGTGAATACACTCGAACATCTACATTTATGGTAAGTGTGCACAACTGTACTATGTTCTTCGTGTTTCACTGCTGCAGTCATTACATTTGGGAAGATTCCCAAAGCTAAGGAGGGGAGGAGGAATTTAGACAACATTAGGACCAGCTGTAAGGCCCTACAAAATTGCAGTGGCAAAGCCAGCTCTAGATTTAGAAAAAATTGACAAATGGTAGTGCTTGGTGAAAGTATGTACAGAACTCCACGTAGCAGCTTCGAGGAGGTCCCTGGTAGGTAGGTATGCCTCTGAGAAAGGTTGTAGAGGTAGATGCAGCCCTGGTTGAGTGGGGTCTGATCCCCTGTGGGATAAGTTTTCCATGGTGCTTATAGCAGAAATGAATGCAATGGCTTATCCATTTGGAGATGGTTTGCTTTGAAATAGCCTTCCCCTCTCTCCCTGCAGCAAATGCCACTGGCAGTTGTTCAGATTTCCTTTGTGGTTTAGTCCTGTCCAAGTAGAATCTAAGTTGTCTGTGCACATCTAAGGAGTGCAGTATCTGTTCCCCTTTGTTCTGTGGATTAGGAAAGAAGTTTGGCAAATGAATGGACTGATTAAAGGCCACACTGGATACCACCTTTGGCATGAAAGAGGGATTGGTCCTGAGGGACACCCTGTCCACATGAAAGATGATGGAAGGCTCCACTGCCATAAGGGCCTGTAATTCAAATACCCTTCTTGCTGAAGTGATGGCTAAAAGGAAAGCTGTTTTCCAAGAAAGGAATTTTAAATCTGCAGTAGCAGCTGGCTCGAAAGGAGTAAGGGTGAGTTTCTCCAATACAAAGTTAAGGTCTCAGGCTGGAGTTGGAGCTCTCCTGGGTGGTCTTAATTTTTTTGGCCCCTCTGAAGAACTGCTTGAGCAGTGGGAGAGAGAAGAGGGGAGGTTCTGTGTTATAATGAGCTGAAATGGCTGAGGCATGAATTTTTATTGAGGAAAAAGACAAGCCATTGTGAAGCATCTCAGTTAAGTATTGTAAAATCTGAGGTACATTGGGCACTGCTGTGCTCATCCCTTGAGACTGAATCCAGGCACAGAATCTTTTCCATTTTTTAGCATAAGATTTTCTAGTACTAGGTCTTCTTTCCTCTAAAATAACATCCATCATTGGTTTACTGTGGGATGGTAAAGGAGAGCTTAGGTAATTAGCCAGGCTGCTAGGTTCCGTGTTTGAAGCTGAGGGTGCAGAATCTGGTTCTCCTGCTGAGACAGCAGGGTAGGAGTCTGAGGCAGGTGCCATGGGGTCAACAGTGACACAGTGCACAGGAGGGGGTACCAGTGTTGGCGTGGCCAGTCTGGTGCAATCAAAATCATCCTTGGTTTGTCTTGTTTGATCTTTAGTAGTACTTTGGAGAGCAGAGGCAGAGGAGGAAAGGCATAAACTGATGGTTTTTCCAGCTGAAGGACAGAGCATCCACTTTCCAAGCTTGTCTGTGGGGAGTCATTGCACACAATTTTTCCAATTGATAGTTCTGGGGGGAGGCAAACAGGTCTATATCTGGGCTCCCCCATTTGCTTGTCAACATATGTTGAAAATCCTTGATTCCAATTTTCACTCGTGTGGGTCCATGAGGTTTCTGCTTAGTCCGTCTGCCAGTGTATTTAGTTTTCCTGGCAAGAATTGAACTTGTAGATGCACTTGGTAGCTCAAGGCTGTGTTCCACAATGCCATGGCTAGTCTGCAGAGGGGGGTAAGAATGTGTACCCCCCTGCTTGCTTATGTACCACATAACAGTGGTGTTGTCCGTCTTTACCATTAATTGTCCTGGAAGAATGTGGTCCTTGAAGGCTGTCAGAGCATTCTGTACAGCTAACATTTCTTTATGATTGATGTGAAGGTGCATTTGAATTGGGTTCCATTTGCCCTGAATGCACTTCCCTGTCAGGTGCGTCACCCATGCATAGTCTGATGCGTCTGTTAGGGTTTGGGCAGCAGGGGGTAGTGTGAATGGTAGTCCCTTGATTTGGTGGCAGGCCTCTGCACACCAAAGGAACTCTAGGCTAAGGCAAGGAATGATAGGAATCATTGCTTCTAGATCCTGAGAATGTTGACACCATAAGCGTTTTAGATACCATTGTAATTTCCTCATATGCAGTCTTGCATATGGAATTAGAAGAATGCAGGAGGCCATGAACCCCAAGGCTTGTAATATTTGCCTTGCAGGTGGCAGGGTTTTTGTGGCCACTTGTCTGAAGTAGGTTGTCAAGTGAATTTGTTTTTCTGGCGTGAGGAATGCCATCTGGGAAGTTGTATTCAAGCTTGCTCCCAGGAATATAATTTGTTGACAGGGTTACCAAGTGTGATTTCTTTTCGTTAATGGTGTACCCCAGACAAGTTAGCACCCTTTCTATAAAAGCCAGATGATTCAAAAGTATATCCCGGTTTTCTGCCTGAATTAGACGATCGTCCAGGTATGGGTATATTTGAATATTTCTTTGCCTGTAAAATGCAATGACTGGAGCTAGGCACCTTGTGAATACCCTGGGCACAGTAGATAAGCCAAAGAGCAGTGCAGAGAACTCAGTGCGTTGTAGCCTGCTTTGAAGTGTAGGTATCTTCTGCAAGATTCCCTGATTGTGATGTGCAGGTATGCTTCCTTTAAAACTAGTGTTGCCAACCAGGCATCTTTGCTTAGCATAGGAAGCAACTGGTGAGGGAGTCAGCATCTTGAATTTTGTAATCACCAAAAAGGTGTTTAGGGTAGACAGGTCCAGGATAGGACGCCATGAATTGTCTTTTCCGGGTACCAGGAAAAAACTTGAGGGGAAACCTTGTCCCTTTTCCTCTTCTGGTACCAACTGAATAGCCCCTATGCTTAAGAGACAGAGTACTTGCTTTTGGGCCACTGCCCACTGATTTGGCGGTAGATCCAGCCAACCGCTTGGAGTTGGGTAATGTGTGGAAATGAAATCTGTATCCTTGGGACACTATTTAAAATCCAATTATCCTGGGTAATGAGTCCCCAGTTCTTTGCATGACGTGCAATCTTTCCTCCCAAGGGGGAGGTCAGTTGAGAAGTGCTTGGAAGTTTTAAAAAGAAGTCATTGGGACCGTATACCATAGGGGGGAGTTTTATTACTCCCAGATTTGGAGTGGAGACCCCCCACTGCTTAGTCCTGTGCATCCACTGGGACTGAAGCCAGGGTGCTCTGCTGGATCTGGGATTGGGCTGAGAAGGTCTGGAACAGGCAGGAAAGGACCAATTCTAAGAAGGCCAATGCCTACTAAATCTTGGAGGTTGTACTTGTAAAAAAATCTGTAACGGTTTGCACAGATTTAGCTTTTTCCTCCATCTTTTTACGAACAACTTCTGCTTTGTTGCCAAACAGGCGGTCCTGATTTCAGGGAGCATCCAGTAATTTCGCTTTAACATGATTTGGCACAGATTGCTCCTTAAGCCGAGCATGCTTTCTAAATACAGACCCAGTTACCACAGCCCTGCAAGATGTCTCTAGTGAATCAAAACCACATTGCAATGTACGTTTACCAACTTGTTCAGCAGAATACATTAAATCCTGTAAATCCTTATTTTCAGTACAATCAGGAATCAGCATCATTTTCTGTTTAAGCAATCCAATAATATACTGCTGATACTTTAACATATGAAACTGGCAATTCAAGACCCTAATGTCCAAAGTTGCAGAACTGTGTATACCTTCTTACCCAATCTATCCAGTGCCCTGGAGTTTTTATCAGAGGAGGTACGATTTTTGGGCAGTAGTAGCTTTAATGCCCTTGGGTCCCTGTGAAACGGTTTCAGGATCCGCAGTAGGATTTTAGAAAAGGAACTTGTGAGAGTCAGGAACCCCGTAATATCTATCAGGTTTTCTGTAAGCAGGAGGTAAAGAGTCAGGGGCCATGCTAGATTCCAAAAAGGCATCGTCAACAATGTCCAGCACAGGAGGTATAGCTAAAGGCCTGTGCTGGAGCAGGAGTAAGAAATCCCTAAATCCTCTTTTTAGAATCAGAGAAATCCCAACTTTCCCAATGAAAATGCTCCCTGAAAGTATGCAAGGTTTCACCAAAAGAGAAATCCTCTGGGGGGGAAGCAGAGGGAATAGAGTCCTCAGCATCAGAATCCTCATAGGTAGATGATGGTAAATCCTGGTCATCAGAGGAAATAGAAATTTCAGAATCCTGGTTAGAAGTATCATAAGCAAACTCAGTCCTAGGTCTCTTAAGAGGGGGAAGGTTGGCTTCCCCTGACTAAAGTAATAAGGTCTTCAGCCATTCTTAACATTTGTTTTTTAGGCATAGAGGCCTGACCATGCGGTCTGGGCATCAGTTTTCTAGGCATGGTTCAAGTTTTAGGCCTTGAAGAAGTAGAGGACGTTGGTTTAATATGCAAGTGTCAGTAGGCCTGAATACACCCTCAGAAGTCGGTGCCTGCACAGTGGCTCCGGACCGATCCAAGGTAGAGACATCCGCAGGTTCCACAGTTGAAGCATCTTGCGGCATACCAGACTCCGAATGAGTCTCAGTAGAAGCCTGCACATCTGAAGTAGCAGACATCAGGAGCTGCAAAAGCGCCTCACTGAGTACTGGCGAAATGGTCGGCCTGTCTCTATCTTTACCTTTGTGTTTTTTCGGAATGTCGGTAGTCGGATGGCTTAACGAAGACCTATCAGGATAATTGAACCGAGCACCAAAATATTTAGAAGCGCAAATATACAGACGACAGTTCGAGCTTTAAATAAGGCAAAAAAAAACGACAGTGAGGTACGTCATGGTCAGGGCCTAGGCAAGGAATACAGTACGAATGAAAATCTTTATGAGGTATTTGCTTTCTACAAGTACACAACTTCTTTATGTTATGTTGTCTTATCTTGCCTTCATTCTTAGTTGGCTGGGACAGCATCCCTAGCATCTTTTCCCCGGGTGGCTCATGAGAGTACACCTTGAGCACCCCTAGCACCTTTTCCCCGGGTGGCTCACGAGAGTACACCTTTGAGCACAGTGGAACCAAAAGAGGCCCTGTCCCTGGAGGCCAAATCCACTTTGTAATGAGTGATAAATGTAGGAGGACTGGCCCACGTAGCTGCAGCACAAATGCTGTCCATAGAAATTCTGGCATGAAAAGCAGATGATGTAGCTAGTGCTCTAGTTGAATGACCCACTAACCTTGAATGGCAGTTCTCTATTACTGGAGGTATAGATAAAGGTGATACAATTTGAAAGCCAATTAGAAAGGGTAACTTAAAAAACTGGCATACCCTTTTTTGCCTCAGAGAAAGAGATGAATAATTGGTCAGATTTCCTGAAATCTTTAGTTCTATCCAAATAGAATCTGAGTTGTCTATGCAGTTCTATCCAAATAGAATCTGAGTTGTCTATGCACGTCCAACTGATAGAGTCTATACTCTGCCTTGTTGCTATGGTTGGGAAAGAAAACCGGGAGCTCAATGGATTAATTGACATTGGCTTGAGAGCAAACCTTAGGTACAAGGGATAGATTAGTTCATAACGATACCCTGTCCTTGTAAGGCAGTTTAATAGATAGGGCTTGCAACTCTGAGACCCTTCTGGCAGATGTCACAGCTACTAGAAAAATGGTCTTCCAGGAAAGAAATTTGAGATCACAAGATGAAGAAGGCTCAAACAGTGGCAGTGTAAGTTGAGACAGAACAAAATTCAAATCCTAAGGAGGAAGTGGTTCCTTAAAGGGAGGTCAAAATAAGGAAGCACCTTTCAAAAATGCTTTACACAACCTGTGTGACATTAAATTAGAAGAATGGTCACCAATGTGGAAATTTGAAATTGCAGCCAGCTGGACTCTAATGGTTTCTGCAGCCAAGCCTTGTTGAAAGAGTTCTGCCAGGAATTCTAGAATGGATTGAATAGGTGCAGAAAAAGGGTCAATGCTTCTTGTTTGTGCCCAGTGAGAAAATCTTTTCCAATTGCTAGAATATAGTCTTCTAGTGGAAACTTTATGAGGACATCAGTATATGTTTAACTGTTGGGGTGAAATTTTGATGCCTGACTAAACTGGGAAGTGGAACAGCCACGCTGTCAAGTTGAAGGTATGGAGAGAAGGATGAAGTGTACCTGACATGTGTGTCAGCAGGTCTGGAACCGGGTCCAGAGAACAAGGCTTTTCCTGAAGATGAGGTCAAAGGAAGGGGAACCAAATATGACGCGGCCAATATGGGGCAATGAGAATCATCCTGATTCCCAAGGATTTTGCTTTCTGGATGACTTTGGGTATTAGCGGAAACGGAGGAAAGGCATAAAGAAGTCCTGAGGGCCAATCCTGTACAAGTGCATCTCTCATTGTCTCCCCCGGCGGAGGAATTAGGGTAAAGTAGCTGCTGTACTTGGCATTCATGGGAGTGGAGAAATGATTGCAGCAAGGCTGACCCCATTTCCGGAAGATCTTTTCTGCTCTATTCTGATTCAGATACCACTAGTGAGGCATCAATATTGCCCTGCTCAGCTTGTTGGACTTCCCCGGGATGTGCGTTTCTACTACAAAGCGGAGGGAAGAAATTGCCCATTGCCAAACTATCAGGGCCTCATGACAAAGAGGATATGATTTAGTTCCCTCTTGCTTGTTTATGTACCAAACCACCGACATATTGTCTGACTGTATAGCAATCGCCCCTAGAGCAAGAGAGTTGTGGAGTGCTTGCAATGCCAGAAGTACTGCTCTCATCTCTAGGACATTTATGTGCAAGTGGGCCTCGTGTTCCTGCCATATACCTTGGACCGTTCTTCCCAAATAATGCCCCCCCACCCTATCTGTGAACCATCCATGGTCACTGTAGCAACCAGATGTCATAGAATAAAGGGTCTCCCGATAGTCACATGGTCGGACTGGATCCACCACCATAGGTCCTTTGCATGTCTCCATTATTCTGATGAGGTGGGACATCAGGAGCTCTTGAAGTGACCATTGGGAGAACAAAAGCCAGTGAAGGATTTTTATGTGTATTCTGGCGAGAGGAACTTGTGTTATGATGGAAGCCATTGTTCCTAGGAGTTTCAAAACCACTTTTGCCTAAACCTTGTCCCTGGGAAGAAGGTGAAGTACTTGTTGCCTGAGGGCTGAAATTCTGTCGGCTGGAAGATGTGCCATCAAGAAAACAGTGTCTAGATCTGCGCCTATGAAGGTAATATATTGACAGGGCAATAAGGCAGATTTTGGTAAGTTGACTGTTATGCCTAACTGAGCACAAATTTCCAATGTCACATCCCTGGCTTGCTGGAGCAGATGCTTGGTGGTGGCAGTTAGGAGCCAGTCGTCCAGATATGGAAACACTTGGAATCCCAGAACCCTCAAGTGAGCCGTGACTACTGCCATGCATTTGGTGAACACTCTGGGGGCTGTAATGAGACCAAAGGGCAGAGCTTGGAACTGATAATGACAGTCTCCCAGCTGGAAGCGTAAATGACTCATCAATGTCCTGTCCATTTGTATGTGGTAGTATGCATCTTGGAGGTCTATCGAGCCCATCCAATCATCTTTTCCTAAGAAGGGAAGTATTGACTGCAGTGTCACCATTCGGAACTTCGACTTTTTGACAGATTCGTTTAACTTGCTTAGGGGTCTATTATGGGTCTCCAGTCCCCTGTTCTTTTTGGCACCAAAAGAATCCTGAGTAAGTTCTGAATCCTGTTTGGTGTGCAGGGACTTCTTGGGTGACTCTTTTGTCTAGCAACCTTTGAATTTCTAGAGTTGCTTGCTCCCTTAGATTGGATGGAAAATCCGGGATTGTTCTGATTTGTGGGACAGGGTAGCAAAAGGGAATGGAATATCCTCTGGATATTATTCTTAGTACTCACTTGTCTCTTGTGATATTTTGCCAGGCTTCTGGGTACAAAGACAAACGTCCCCTGACTGCCTCCAGGGTACAGCAGGCCTTTCCACGAAATGAATCACGGTCGTCCTGGTTTTGCAGACCCCCACTGCCTCTAGGACGTCTACCATTGTTATCTCCCCCTCTGCCCCTGGGGAAGGATTCACCTCGTGCGTCTTGGAAAGCTCCCTGGGAGGTTTTAAACCACATTTTCCCGCTCTTCTGACCTTTAGGGTAAGGTCTTGAAGGTACGGAAAAATGTACTCCAACAGCAGAGAGAGTTTTCCCTTCCTGCTTGCATCTGGTGACTGTGTCATTTACTTTGGGTCCAAAGAGTGAGGAACCATCAAAGGGGGCATTAGTAAAGGTAGACGTTCCGCAAAATTGCGCAAGTGCATCCAGAAGTGTCTCCTTAGTGAAACTCCTGAACCCGCTGCCCTGCTCATCCACTGCGTAAGATATCAGCCTCATGGAGGAGTTGACAATAGAATTTAAGGTGGATAGCTGAGAAGAGACCTTCTCATTCACCCCACAGCTAATGTACCTTGCAAAGTATCTCCTAGCTCTTTCAGGAGATCACTTTGTAGCCTTGTGAAGTGAGTTAGGTAGTTCAGAGATCGGAGTGTAAAAGTCACTGGCGAAAAGTCATGCTTCCCGTATCTGTCCATCGTTTGAGAATCTTTGCTCGGAAGATGAACAGATGAGGAGGTCTCAGAGTTCCTTCTTGGTGGCTGCTGCCACCACAATAGCATCAACAGGTACACCCTTTGTGAGAAAATCCTTTCCGGTAGGGGCAGAGAAGAACTTGTTTGGCCTCAGAGGGACTGGTTCCATAGTGTTAGGTGACTCCTATGCCTTCTGACTAAGTCCATTAGCTCATCAAAAGGCAGACACATCCAGGAGGCTGAAGGCTGAGATCCAAAGGCCTTCAGGTACACCAACTCCTCATCAGAAGGCCTGATGGTTTTCCAGCCACCTCTCTGCTTTAGAATCTCCAGGATATCTGCAAATAAGATATCAGAGGACGACCGTGGGACCCTTCTGACTCCTCGAGGTCAGTATCTGAGGTGACAGACTCATCAGGGGAGTCTATATGCTTCCTCTTGCAAATTCTTTTCCGAGGGGGCTCCTCAGAAGGGTATTCTGGGGAGGCCTCAGAAGAGAGGAGTTCATCCAGTTGGGGATCCTGAGGCTCTGGATCTCTGCTGTCTTGTGGATAGGGTGCTGCAGAGACAGTAGCTGGTGCCTTAGGGGGGTGAATGCCGGTACCCTTATGTAAAGCTGTGGAGAGAGACAGCACACGCCTCATCAGCTCGAAAGCAGACGCCACCGGTTCTGAAGATGTCCCCAGCTCCGAAGAGACAAAGGACACCCTGGACCCAGGGAGATCAACTCCGAGGATGATGTGGGAGCGGAGCTCACCTGAGTAGACGCTCAAGGGGTAGACTTGGAACCGAAGAAGTTCGGGCCCGAGCATCCCCATTGGGGCCGGCTGGAGAACCTCGGCTCCAAGACACTCTGGACGGTGCCGAGAGAGTTCTACATTAAGTGGTACCAGGCACTCCAGCTCAGAGGGTCCAGCTCAGCTTGGAGGAGGAACTACTGTGGATATAATGATTTTGGAAGGCTCAGACTTGATGGGTCGGAGCCGAGAACAAATTTGGCTAGCGCGGGCGACTTCAGTAATCTGCGCACCACCCGCTCCATGTCATCATCAGATAGGCTCCTGGTAGACCTGGAGGATAGAGAAGGAGAATGAGACCTCTCCAAAATGGGAGATCTCAGAGTAGGAGAGACCGGTGAAATATCAATGGATCTGCTAAGAGACATGGTATCTTGTGGCTCCGAAGATCCTGGGGCCAAAAAACCAGGCTCGTCAATGAAGATGATCTCCGTCGGTTCAGAAAGCTGTGGAACCGAGGAGGTAGATGTCCTAGAAAGTTTAGACAATTTTCCTGGAGGCTCCAACTGAGCAAAAGAAATAGGTGATGGTCTTTTGGAAGGTTTGTCCCTTTTTGAAGAGGAGGAGGAAGAAAAAGAAGCACTTTGTACAGCTTCCTCAAAGGTTGGCTTTAAAAGCCCCTTGAGAATCAATTTGTTTCTCCTCTTTTGTAACACTCGTGCACTAAAGGAATGAGAGAAAGTACAATCTTCCTGTAAATGAAGAGCTCCTAGGCAGTATATGCAAATGATGTGTCCATCAGTAATTGATATTTTTTGTGTACATTTTTGACACTTTTTAAAGCCTGAAGGCTTATGCACCCCCTCTCTAGATTCTTTAGACACGACAGAAGAGAGTTCCCAAAAACAAATTGCAAAGGCAACGTTTCAGAACTGTGGTAAACAATACACTTTAAGCTAAACACTGCACTCTAAGTAAGGATAAACTAAAACTCTGCCAAGAATAATAGCACTCTAATCTAATGAACACTACACATCTAACTATAACTAGAGAAACTTTAAGAATAGTAGCACTAGGGCCTCTAACTTAAACGGCCCTAGATACCAGGGATAACACACACTAACTACTAATACTACCAAGCCCTCTAACTAAAACGGGCGATTAGCTCTCTAATTTAAATGAGCTAAATATCAACTACTAAGAAAAGGTAATGAACACCACAGCACTACAAAAAACTACGGGATACAAGGCCTGCGGAAAAAAACGGCCCAAAAAACAGCAACCAACAGTAGAATGAGATAAGATTAGCTACATGCTTAAACTATTTAAACACACTAACACTATAAATGCAAGAATACTAGAAAAATTAAGCTGAGTGAAAAAGACAAAAACTTAGCCACGGCCAAGAAGAGCACATCCAACCTCGTAAAGCAGCAAACGAGATCTGGAGAGTTGCACCACTGCATCATGGGATACCTACCTGCCACAAGCCAAGTTTGTGACTTCAAACTGAGTATTCAGCCGAGTCTGAGCAGAGGATCAGCTCCGAACCCATCCAAGAAAGAATGAAAGCGAGTTAGGACAACATAACATCCTTGGTTTTATGGTCCGCTTCTGCCTCTTGGGCAATGTCCACTGAAATTACCTCCTCCTCCACTGCCACTGGAAAGTCTGTCCAAAGAAGCATCCAGGGCAGGACCATGCAATTTTCAGAACCACATTTTCTTCACTCCTCCCGGACTCCTGAAGAAGGTTCTCCGAGTACTGGAGAAATGGAATTCAATGGCAGAAAGTCTTTACCATCTTGTTCACTACTCTTTAGTGTGCCCTTTACTTTTGAGCCAAACAATGAAGCACCATCAAAAGGAGCATTGATGAAGGACGCCTTAAAGCCCTCTGCAAAATCAAATAACTGCATCCAGGCACGGCAATGTAAGGTTATGCCAGTACCTGCTGCTCTGGCTGTCCCATTAGCTGCATTTTAAAGCTGACAGATGGAGGCATTCAAAACAGAAGATAAAGCAAAAAGCTAGGATTCTACGGTCTTCTGGATATTCGCTGGCAAATTACCTGAAAGAGAATCGGTAATCTCTTTGGTCAATTTTCTTTCGAACTGAATAATATGGGCCATGTAGTTCAGCACTTTCAAGGAAAAGGTCATTATGTCCATTTTCCAAATCTGTCCAAGACCCTGGACTCCCTGTTAAGGGGATAACAGATCCTTCTTTGTAGCTGTCACTACCAACATAGCATCCAACGGGGACCCTTACTGCAATGAAGTCCATCTTTTGGCACCTCCAGAATCCTATCAGACTTTAATATAGGCTCACTGTAGCAGGCTCCTTCAAAGCTTGTTGAGCCATTAGATCAATAAGGGTGTCAGGGGAGGGACCACCTAGGACGTAGAAGAACCAAGCTCCCAAAGTCTCCAGGAAAGAAGGCATAGCAGTGAACCACCCCCCTTTCTTTTTGAGCAATTCTAGAATTTCTCCAAAGAAGACATCTCCAAAGGGGGATCTAGGGTAACCTTTGCCTTTCTCCAAATCTGTGTCTTTTGTGACATCCAGGTGCTTCTGTTTCCACATCTGCTTTCTATGTTACCTGCCACTTGGGAATATCTCATGTTTGGGCTGAATCAGACTGAGAACTCAAAGAGAGTACTTCCCAAAACATTTGGAGACTGACTCTCCCTGACAATGAGAAAGAGTGGATTCCAAAGCAGAATATGTGTGAGGTCGGTTTAGATCTGAAAAGGATGGCAGAACCTCTTCTCTCAAATGTCACAGGACCCAATGGAAGGCCAAGGAAGAGACAGGAGCTGAGAGTCTCTCTAAAAGCTGGTACACAGAGAAACCCCAAAGGCCCAACCCTCCCCAGCTCAGAGGCTGACATCGGAGCCGTGCGATTGAGAAAAGACTCTCCAAGAGGAATGGATAGCTCCAACAACTTCAGAGTCGAACCGTCTTCTTGGGCATTGGCTCCAAAGCTTAAGCTCAGACATTTGTCTCAATATGAGAGGCTTTAAGTTAAGATAGATTGGGCTGTAGCTGGAGCCAAACTGAATGGCACTATCAGCTTCAACATAGGTGCTCCTATGACTTTTGGATTGGAGGGCTTGGGTTCCTAAGGACGGACATGAAATGGAATCAAACCAGGAAAGGCCGATGGCGATGTTCCCAACTCTACCAGAAGGGAGAAAGAGCCAGGAGGACCACTAACTTTATTTATTTATTTATTTATTTTACATTTGTTGACCGGGCTAGTCTAACTGGATACATGTCCATTTTCAGTAGAGGCCCGGGGAGAAAAGCTCCAGACACAACATTATACACAATACAATAACGATATATATTGGAATTACATTAGCAATTTTTAGAGTATAGAGAGAAAAGAAAAAAAAAATAGATCAAGCAAAGAAAAATAAATTTTTTTTTTTTTTTTTTTTTTTTTTTTTTGGGGATGAGACTACTCATCTGTATCTGGAGAAATTTCCACATCATTCTGCCATCACCTTTAGTGAGAATCCTGGTAGAATGGACAGACCTGGAAGAAGCAATTGATGAAACCTGGATTGTGGTTGCAGAAAGGGGAATGGAGCGGAGGACTGAACGGATCCAGACAGAAAAGCCAGGATGGAAATGGAGAGTGGATCAGAGACTTTGGACTCAAAGGCTTCAGCATCTTCAGAGCCAGACCCGCTGTGGCTGTGGGATCTGGGGACAGTTTTCTGGCATTCTCAATGCCCTATTCCAAGTCTTGTCTTTAGTGCGCTAGCTCAACCTTGCAACTTCCTTATCTCTTTAATTTTCCTTCCTCTTTCTCCATCTGGGATCCGGATGGGGGGAAAAACAACTGAAGATCCTGAATTAGATGGAAGGAGTCCCTTTAAAAATAGATGATCTCTTCTGCTATGAAGAGCTTTAAGGCCAAACAAAGCACAGGCTATGCATTCAATATTCAAGTGTGCTGCTCCCAAACAATATATGCCCAAGGAGTCAGGGTCTTGTGGAAGGATTTTTTCTTAAAACTTGTCTGACATTTTAAGAATGTCTGAACATACTGTGAATTTCAAGTAAGCAACAGACCTACTCTAACTGTATACAGCAAAAAATAAAAATAAAACTTGTTATAAAAAGCTCCAAACAACTACAGTAATTATAATTATGACAAGAAAGTTATTACAGAAAATGAAAAAAAATACATATATATATATATATATATATATACACACATATATTAAATATATATATATATATATATATATATATATATATATACACATATAGAGTATATATGGGTATGAGTGTATATATATATATATATATATATATATATATATATATATATATATATATGGTTCCCATTCAGAAGCCTGAAACATCATAAGCCTGAAAATCAAAATCCTGAAACCAAAATCCTGAAAATTCAGAATCCTGAAAACTCAAAATCCTGAAAGCCCAAAATCCTGAAAGACCAAAATCCTGAAAGACCAAAATCCTGAAAGACCAAAATCCTGAAAGACCAAAATCCTGAAAACACAAATAATGCTAATATGTCACTATAAAGACACTAATATCTACCAACTGACCCTGACCCTAACCCTAATGTCCGTCACTATCGCACACTCACCTGACCCGCGCCCTAAACCTAACTCACTTAAACCGCCCCTAACCCCAATATTTGTCACTATTGCATACATGCCTAACCTGCGCCCTAACCCTAACTCACTTAAACCGCCCCTAACCCTAAAATAAAACCAACCGCACACTTACCTGACCCCAACGCATGACCTAACACCACAGGGCTAACAATAGCAAAGCCACAATGACATCAGTATGTCTATTTTGTGTTTTCAGGATTTTGAGTTTCAGGATTTTGGTCTTTCAGGATTTTGGGCTTTCAGGATTTTGAGTTTTCAGGATTCTGAATTTTCAGGCTTTTGGTTTCAGGATTTTGATTTTCAGGCTTATGATGTTTCAGGCTTCTGAATGGGAACCATATATATATATGGTTCCACTTGAAAACATCGAAAACCCATAACATCTTCATTCATAACATCTAAACCACAACATCTAAAACCCAAAACATCTAAAACTCATAACATCGAATCTCAAAACATTGAAAACTACAGAGCAACTATAAATAACATCCCACAGAGGTTTTACTATGCTTATGCAGGGGGGCAAGCCCACCTGCGCCCCCCCCACATCCCCCGTAAATTACATATACCAACTCCGAAGTCACACTACAATGGGGGAAAAACTTAATTTCCTAACCCCTCTGTATTGCAACCTCGGAGTTGGTATATGTAATTTATGGAGGGGTGTGGGGGTGCAGGGGGGGCTTGCCCCCTGCATAAACATAGTAAACAGTGTCTGGGATGTTATTTATAGTTGCTTTGTAGTTTTCAATGTTCTGGATTTTCGATCATTTGGTCTCGCTGTTTTGACTTTAGATATTCTGAGTTTTCGGTCATATGAAGTGGAACCATATACACACACACACACACACACACACACACACACACACACACACACACACACACACACACACACACACACACACACACACACACAGTGAGGAGAACAAAATGCAGAAGAAAAATATCTGCAATATGCATAAGAACACGAATATGAAATGTTTTAGAATTTTTAGAAGATAAGTGAGATCATGAATTTAGCCACTATCACAAATAGGTTTAGGAAAGAAAGATCAAGAACTCATCTCCAAAAATTTTCTTAATTTGGCACTAGGGATGTCCTTGAATAAAAATCCCTGGGAAACAGGAACCATTTCTATCACTCCCTGGGACAGCATGTGATGAAGAACCAGCAGAAACAAGACAGTTTCATTTGGAGGATGAGGAATGACCCCCTGGAAAGGAGGAATTTCTTCCCACTGCCATCTGTAACCATGAATGACCTTCAGAACACATTTGTCTGAAATTAGAAGTTATGTACCTACCATAACGTTCCATGTTAGTTGTCTTCTCTCGCCTTCTTTCTTGCTGGATGGGTTCGGAGCCGATCCTCGGCTCCGACTCGGCACTTGCTTTAGCTTGAGAACTCCTTTTACCAGCTCGAGGCAACCCTATATCCCATGATGCAAGGCGGAACTACCTCAGATCTCGTTTGGTAGCTAACCTACCCTGCTAAAGACTATCCTAACATAATTAGGAACACAAGTTCCTAATAGAAGTCCTCATATGGAGGCTCAGGAGGAAACAACCTAATAGGAACCCTTCAAGATCTGTCCAGGCCAGGGGGAAGGAGGGAGGGACGCAAGAAAGAAGGCGAGAGAAGACAACTAACATGGAACGTTATGGTAGGTACATAACTTCTAAATGTTAAGTTGTCAATCTCGCCTTCATTCTTGCTGGATGGGACCGCGTCCCTAGCACCTGTATCCCGGGTGGCTCAATGGAACAGACTCTTGAGAACTGTGGAACCAAAACTGGCCCTGTCTCTGGAGGCCAAGTCCAATTTGTAATGAGAGACAAAGGTATGAGGCGTGGCCCAAGTAGCTGCTGCACAAATGGTATCAATGGGTAGTCTATCCTGAAAGGCTGCAGAAGTGGATAGACTCCTGGTTGAGTGTGCTTTTGGCTTAGAAGATAGCTGCTTGCCTCTGAGAGAGTACACATAGGAAATGGTGGAAGTCAACCATCTGGATAAGGTCACTTTAGAAACTGGAAGACCTATCCTGTTTTCTGCATAGGAGACAAATAATTGGTCCGATTTTCTGACTTGTTTAGTTCTATGCAAATAGTACCTGAGCTGACGATGGACATCCAAAAAATGCAGTTTCTGTCGGAATAGTTTGGGAAAAAGACTGGTAGGTCTATAGATTGGTTTATGTTGGTTCGAGATACAACTTTGGGGAGAAAGGAAGGGTTAGTTCTTAATGATACCCTGTCCTTATGAAAAACCAAATAAGGGGAACGAATGCAGAGAGCTTGAATCTCGGAAACCCTTCTTGCAGAAGTGACAGCCAGTAAAAATATAGTTTTCCAGGTCAATAACTTCAAAGAACATGAAGCAGACGGTTCGAAGGGAGGTAGTATCAAGGATGCCAACATTAAGTTTAGATCCCATTGCGGAGGAGGATGCTTTATAGGTGGTTTTAGGAGAAAAACTCCTCTCAGAAAGGCCTTGCATAATCTATGAGACATAATGTTATTGTCATGCAAGCCAACATGATACTTGGAAATAGCAGCCAGTTGTACTTTGACTGTAGATGACGAGGATCCTAAATGAAAAACCTCCGCCAGGAAATCTAAAACCGAATGTACAGGAGCAGTAAAGGGATCTATATTTCTGGAATTTGCCCAAATAGAAAAACGTCGCCACTTGCTAGCATAAACAGTCCTAGTGGACGACTTCAAAGAAGACACTAAAATGTCTCTGACTGAGTCAGAAATCATCGGTAGCCTGGCTAGGGAAGGAAGTGGAGCAACCAAGCAGTGAGGTTGAGAGAATGAATGGCCCGGTGCTGCTGACCCGACTGGTGGATCAAGAGATCCAGAACTGGGTCCAGATGCCAGGGCTGCACCAGAAGGTGACGATGCAGAGACGGAAACCAAATTTGTCGAGGCCAATATGGGGCAATGAGGATCAACTTGGCTCTCAAAACGGTGGCTTTCTGAATGACTTGTGGAATCAAGGGAAAGGGAGGAAAAGCATACAGAAGTCCCCGGGGCCAATCCTGGGTTAGAGAGTCTCTCAGGGGTTGGACTGGAAGGGGAAAGAGAGTGACAAAATCGGGGCACTTGTTGTTTTGAGGAGTAGCAAAAAGATCGCAACAAGGAGTGCCCCACTTCAGAAAAATCTGATCCACTACAGATTGATTGAGAGACCACTCGTGAGGCATCAGAATGGATCTGCTCAGCCTGTCCGCCAATAGGTTGGACCTGCCGGGGATGTGCGTTGCTATCAGAAACCGCTGAGAAGAGATCGCCCATTGCCAAAGTCTGAGAGCTTCTCGACATAACGGATAGGACCTGGTCCCGCCCTGTTTGTTGATGTACCAGACCACGGACATGTTGTCCGTTTGTACTGCAATAGTCCCGTGGGAAGAAAGTCGTTGAGGGCTTGCAACGTTAAAAGCACTGCTCTCATCTCCAGGACATTTATGTGCAGATGGTATTCTATGGGTTGCCACGTCCGTGGACCATCCTGCCCTGATAATGCCCCCACCCGATCAGAGAGGCATCCGTAGTGACTGTGGCAACTGGAGGAGGGGGAATAAAGGGTCGGCCCTGATGAAGAAGAGGGGAAGATATCCACCAGTTCAGATGAGCTCTGCACGACTGTGTGACCAAGATTTCGTGCCTCATCGGGAGACTGTGGTACGACCACTGCGTGAATAGCATCCACTGCAGAAGACGCATGTGGAAGCGAGCCAGTGGCAGAAGAACAATGGCCGCAGCCATAAGACCTAGAACCTTCAGTATAAATCTGGCTTTGATCTTGTTGCTTTGCAACAGAAGCCGAACAATTTTGGATGTCCAGAATTCTTTGATCTGTTAGTCTGGCTAACATTTTGACGGTGTTTAATTCTGCGCCTATAAAGGTGATAGATTGGCAAGGCAGCAGAGAAGATTTTTCGAAATTTACTGAAATTCCCAAACTCCTGCAAAGCTGTAGAGTGTAGTCTCTGGACTGAAGAAGCTGACACTTGGTGGTGGCGGAGGGGAGCCAGTCGTCCAAGTAGGGAAACACCTGGAATCCTTGACGTCTCAGATGAGCTGTGACCACTGCCATGCATTTGGTAAACACTCTGGGGGCTGAAGTGAGGCCAAAGGGCAGTGCTCTGAATTGGTAATGACTGGTCCCTAGCCAAAAGCGGAGAAACCTTCTGGAGCGTCTGTGAATCTTTATGTGATAGTACGCATCCTGAAGGTCCATAGAGCACATCCAGTTGTCCTTGCCCAGAAAGGGCAGAATGGACTGAAGCGTGACCATCCGGAATCTTGCCTTCTTGACAAATCTGTTTAGATTGCTCAGGTCTAATATTGGTCTCCAATCTCCCGTCCTTTTGGGGACCAAAAGAATCTCAGTAGACGCCGGATCCTACCTGGTCTGCCGGCACAGTCTGGACGGCTCTTTTCTAGGAGCTTTGAAACCTCCTGTTCTGCCAAATCCCTTTGACCGGGTGAGATGTCTGGAAGGGATTGTAGAGGTATGGGAAACCTTTCAAGGGGATTTTGTAACCCTCGGATATGATCGACTGTACCCACATCTCTTGAGATAGGGATTGCCAGGCTACTGGGTACAGCGAAATCCTTCCCCGACTGCCTCCAAGGGTGGACAGTCGGGCAACACCTCAGGGATGCTGAAAGGGCTTCTCAGCAAGAGACTCCCTGTTGCCCTGGTTCTGAGGACTCCCCCTGCCTCTAGGGCGGCGTATTATTGTTACCCCTCTGCCTCTGGGGGTAAACTGACCACGTCGTCCAGTGTAGCTCCTTGGGCTTTACGGAACCACATCTTCCCCTTCTGACCCTTGGGATATGGTCTAGAAGGAGTGGAAAACTGGACTCCAACGGCAGAAAGAGTTTTACCGTCCTGCTCACACCTGGTCAAGGTATCCTTCACCTGAGGTCCGAACAAAGCCGAACCATCAAAGGGAGTATTAGTGAAGGACGCCTTAAAGGGGTCCGCATAAAATTACAAAGCCGCATCCAGGCTTGGCGCCTAAGAGCAACTCCTGTGCCTGCGGCCCTGCTCGCTCCATCGGCCGCATAGGATATGAGCCGCATGGAGGAGTTAGATATGGAATTCTGGATTGCAAGCTGTGAGGCAATCTTTTCTTGAGCCCCAGCAGCAGAAGGATCCTGGACTACTTCACCCAGTTCCTTGAGAATATCTCGTTGAAGCCTGGTGAAGTGACAAAGGTAGTTCAGCGAACGCATAGCAAAGGTCGCTGAAGAAAACATCCGCTTTCCATACCTGTCCATGGTCCTAGAATCCTTGTTAGGAGGATGGACAGGTACTGAAGGATCCACCAGTTCCTTCTTAGTGGCCGCCGCCACCATCATAGCATCCACAGACACCCTTGGAAAGGAACTGTTTGTCCGTAGGGGCCGTGATGAATTTGGATGGTCTCCTGGGGACAGGTTCCACAGAATCTGGAGCCGCCCACGCCTTCCGAGCCACTACCTGCATAAGTGGGTCGAAAGGCGGAGACACCCAGGAGGTGGAGGGTCGGGATCCAAAAGCCTCCAGGTATACCGACTCATCCTCGGAGGGATCAATGGCTGGCCAATTCCCCCTCTGTTTGAGGAGCTCAAGGATGTCTGAAAAAGAGACATCCTCAGAGTTGGATCGTGGGGAACCCTCCGACTCATCTAAGTTGGTATCCGATGTAGTAGACTCAGGGGAGTCTGTGTGTTTCCTCTTACACGTCCTCTTCCGAGGGGGTTCACCTGCAGGATCAGGAGAAACTTCGGAAGAGGAGGAAATTCCCAATGGGGAAACCTGGGGCGATGGATCCCTGGGCCTGAGAGCAAGAGGCTGGCAAGAGGCGTCTGCAGGCACTGATGAGGGAGGAGCTAGAGGGATGGACCGTTGACCAGGCTCAGAGGCCAGGACACTCCTCATCACCTCAAAGGCTCCCCTCCCGGGAGGCCGGAATATCCCGCCCGAGGAAACAGGAATGCCCGGCTCCACTGAGAGGGAAGGCTCGAGGCCGATGTTGGCGCCGAGCTTACCAAAGCCAAGCCCGAGAGGGAGAGCGGGTCGGTCAAGGGTCCGATGCCACTAGCCCCTCGGAGCCGACAAGGGAAACCCGACGACCGGATCCTCCAAGGAAGGTCTCAAGGAGAAGATCGAGCCGAGGATGACGGAGCCGAAGGATGTATCGGCTCCGCACAAACAGTCGCTGTCCCGAGAAGCTCCGGCCCGAACTCTGATGTGGAGTCGGAGGAGGAAGTTCAAGGGTGAGGCTATAGCCGAAGTCTGTTGAGACGGGCTATGGAGCATTTGGGCCAGTGCCTGAGACTTCAACAGCCTGCTTACCACCCTCTCCAAGTCGTGGTCAGACAGCCTGGAAGATCTCGAAGATCGGCTCCGATGGCTCCGCTCCGACAAAAGAGGAGACCCCGGGGCCGAGTGGATACTCAGTAACGGAGGGGACCGAGGTCTCTTCGACGGAGCCATCGGAGCCGAAGTCCCCTGAACTCCAGATGGAGCCGAAGGTTTCTCGGCTCCAATGCTGGATAAAGTGTCGGCTCCAGCCGGAGCAGACAAGGCTACAGTAGATAAGGTATCGGAACCAGCCGGCACCGAACCAACTACTTTCAAGGTAGATACATCGGTTCCAGCCGGAGCCGATCTCGGCTCCGACGGAGCCGGAGCCACCGGAGGAGGCTTGGATACTGAAGCCTGAGCCTTCGGTGGCTTAGAAGGTTTCCCAGACCCTGCTTTAGAGGGAGAACCTTCTGGCTTAAGTAAGCCACGGAGGATAAGTTTATTCCTCCTTTCCTGCAGGACTCTCTGGCTAAAAGAGTGACACAAAGCACAGGAGTCCTGCAGGTGCAAAGGCCCCAGGCAATAAACACAAGAAGTGTGACTGTCTGTCAGAGACATTTTCTGACAGCACGAGTCACACTTCTTGAAGCCTGAGACCTTGCCTTCCCTAGACATATCATAGGAGGAAGTAACACACACAAACCCCAACAAACACACAAAATTAATCCCCTACACACAACACACAGGAAGGGATTAACAACTGGGGTTTTAGGCCTAACTGAAACTTTACACTAAAGGTTATAAAAAGGGTTATAAAAGTTAGAAAAACAAGGGAATAGGGTGGGCTGTAATTCACTACAGACTATACTATGAATAAAAGGGGAAAATAAAACCCTAACTAAGCTTTTCTTTCTTTAACAAGAAATTCACTTACCTCTGCTGGTAAAGGAGACCTCTTTCGCTAAGCGGCAAACGAGATCTGAGGTAGTTCCGCCTTGCATCATGGGATATAGGGTTGCCTCGAGCTGGTAAAAGGAGTTCTCAAGCTAAAGCAAGTGCCGAGTCGGAGCCGAGGATCGGCTCCGAACCCATCCAGCAAGAATGAAGGCGAGATTGACAACTTAACATCTAATTGTTGCCAAAGAGAAAAATGGAGATTCAAACTTTCTGAAGGAATAAAGGGACCAAGGTGGTTGGAATTCACAAATCCCTTGAACAGTCATTCAGATTTGTTGGATTGTCCTTGGTTTTGAGAGGTTCAAAATTTCTTTCTGGAACCGCCCCTGTCATTTGTTCTTAGATGTTTCTTTACCTGTATTTTGTTGAGACTGTATTCTGTTGTTTTTGCCATAACTGGATAAGGAGATAGAAAAGGAAGGCTGAAAATATTCCCTGGAAAAGCTTGCTCCTTTCAACACTTTTTGATCACCTCTGCAGCAGACGGGCCACACACAATCTCTATCCAAGGGAGAATTTAAAATCTCATTTTTATCATCTTGGAAGTTCTGAGAATACAGCCATGCGAACCTCCTCAAAACAGTACAAGTAGCCACAGCCCTGCATGAAGTATCAGCAGATTTATACACACTGTAAACAATGCATAGTAACCTGTGCAACAGAAGAAACTAAATAATTTAAAGCAGATTTTTCTTCACATTAGAAACTGCAGACAAAAACATTCCTCATACTTTCATAATTTGTCAGAACAAACTTTACTATACGAGCCTGACCATTCAAAACTCTGAAAATGAAAGTTGCAGAAGTAGATACTTTTCTACATCCTTACACAGAGTAAGACTGGAATTAAGAGCAGCTGTCAGATCAACTAAAGCTATAGCTGCCAGCTTAAGTTTGTGAATAGTGGATAGAAATTTATAAGATTTAGGAGCTTTATACATACTATCTGCGTTTTACGGACAGCTAGTTGACTATCAGGAAAATTGCAGGCAGCAACACACACATGCTGTAAAGTAGACAGAACAGAAGGAATGGCTGTAGGTTCTATTAAATTCTTGTGTAATAACTCATTGTATTTTCTGAGGAATACAAACTAGGGTTACCATATTTGGTTGTATGAAAAAATATGTGCTGATATCAGCACATATCATTTCGTCCTGTTAGGGCTGAAGAGCAAAAAAAAAAAAAGGTCTTTAGTCTTGTCTTTAATGCATTTCAGAATTAAAGACAAGTAGCTGCGTGTTTGGGGATTTTTGATTGGCCCGTATGCCGGTATACGAGCCAATCAAAACCGCACACAGCGGACCCTCGTCTGTTCAATGCGGAACATCAAGCAGTTCCGCATTGAACAGAGCTCCGCTTTTTGATTGGGTCGTATACCGGTATACGAGCCAATCAAAAACGCACACAGCGGACTCCCTTCTGTTCAATGCAGATCATCAAGCAGTTCTGAATTGAACAGAGCTCCGTTTTTTGATTGGCTCATATACCTGTGTACGACCAATCAAAAAAAAAAAAAACAAACCGGAGGAAAGATTCCGAAATAGGGATGTCTGGTTTTTGAAAATTCTGCAATTTGTCCGGGTTTTAAAACCCAGACAAATCGCAGAATTTTCAAAAACTACCTGGACAGGAGCCCAAAAAAGAGGACGTGTCCAGGGAAACCCGGACATATGGTGACCTTAACATAAACCTCAATGTTCTACCACTGAAAACAATGGCACATTCTAACAATAATCTCAGGGAAAGACAAACCACCACAAAGAGAATGACAAACGAAGCCCTTCCCTAAGTATAAATCTGAAATCTGAGGGGAAAAAACTCTCTCTCTCCATCAATCTTCCTGTTCAGACACAGAATCTTCAGGAACAGAGGAATCCCTCTTTCTTTATCTACAGGAACAGAGGAATCCCTCTTTCTTTAATCAGAAACTACTTTACAAGAAGGATCAATAACCTGAATTAAACCCGAAGCCAGACCCAGTAAACTACTCCTATTCAAAGGAAAGTGAGGAAGTGTAGGTACATGTTTGGCTTTTGGTCTTTTTTTTTTGGGGGGGGGGGCAACCATGTTAATAATGGAAGCAGCAGCTTCCCTAGGATGGGCACAGCATTCTGACAACAGGGAAAACTTCCCTGTTCCCTCTCCCAAGACATACAAGAGTGGCTGTCTCTTGACCACTGAGGGGACCCAAAAAAGCTGCAGAGGATGTAGCTAAACCCCAGTCCACAGCGGCTGTAGGTGCTACACCAGAGGGATCCTGGGTAAAAGATGAGTGGTCTGAGGTACAACAAATGGGTACAGAAGAGTCTCGACCCGCGGCTGTTGTAAATCATTAGCCTGCTGACGTGGTAAAGGCTGCTGGCTTAACTTTTTTCTTTTTTTGGGTGGAAGAATGACCAACCATGGGACCAGTAGGTCGTTCTATGGTCAAGCCGAAAATAGTTCCTCTTTCCCAGAAAAGATGAGCCACAAATGCCGGTAAACACAAGCAGTCCACAAAAGTTATATTTTGACAGAAAAATACAGTAAAAAGCACTTTAAAACGCTATGTCAGCCCCACACAGGCAAAATAAACACAATTTCTCCACAGAAAAAAATGTTTTCATTTACTTTACACCACTTTTAAACTGACAGAAAAAACAAGAGCTCAATTTAAAAGTATGTTACAGTTTCAAGACAGTCTGTTAAAATACAACACTCCTAGCTTTAAAACATATTCCCTGAAGAGGAAAGTAGTAAAACATCAACAAAATTATGAAAAGGGAAGTCTCCCCCCAAAAGGAACTTCTCTACTCAGAGAAGGAAAGCGCAAGCCGACCGTCAATCCTCACTCTGCACAACTTCACTCCCAAACTTGTCTTTTAGTCAGCTCAGCTCAAGCTGCTTGACCGGCTGGGCACATAGAAGGTGCCCTGAAGCTGTGGAAGCTGACTGGCCATTAGATTCATAATAGGATATAGCCCATAAGGCTACTGCATCAGTGATCAAAACAATGAACATCTTAGGAATTCAGACACAGAGCAATACAAGCTACAGATGTTTGATACTTAAAAAAAAAAAAAACCCTGCTAAAAACAAAATAAATATATATATATATACACACACACACACATATAGATTAATATTATATATATATATATATATATATATATATATGTGTGTGTGTGTGTGTGTATATGGACATTTTGCGTGTGCGTGTGTGTGTGTGTGTATATGGACATTTTGCGTGTGCGTGTGTGTGTGTTTGTGTGCATTTATATTTGAGGTGCTGAACACTTTTGGGGATATCTCGAGGTACAAGATTAATGACGCAAAACAAAATCAATATACATTAATTATAATCCATCACTTGATTTAGTGCAAAGATTTCTATCACTTTGAGGCCATTACAGCATGAAGCATCTGGGGGTAAGGACTGCAAAACACTCAAAGAATTCCCAACTTTATAAGTGGAAGGAATGCTGGACAAAGTTAAGGAACATGATTAATAATGTAAGCATAGCTAGATCTACAGATTCAAACAATAAAGATGCTGTAGTACCATTTGCTTTACATATTGCTCAGGCATTTCAATACCGCCCTGGACCAAAGGAGTGGATGGATATGAACAAAGAGCTTTTTAAATATATATGGGAAGAAACAGAGTGGGAAACAGTGCGAAGTCCAACAAAAGAAGGTGGGTTAAATCTACCAAATTTGGAGGAATATCATGTAGCCATTCAATTGAGATTGCTATGAACTCTGCAAAAGTCCTCGCAATCCGAACATGTAAGTCAAGAGGTAGAGATATGGGTTAAATAAAAGCTAAAACAGAGTCCATTTCTAAGAGACATGGGAGAAAGCTTAGATAAAAAGCAAAGGGCAAAGTTGGAAATGTGATGGGAGTTTGAGTTGGCACGAATAGGACTAGTTAAAGTTACCATAACATTCCCTCTGTGCTGTCTATTTTCATTCTTCCTCAACAATTTGGTTCGGATCCAATTCAGTCATTTTTACAGCTCATGGAACACTAAAATAATTTTTGGGGTAAATACCTACATAGAAAAAATGTCTTCTTTAAAAAAATGGAAATGTATAGAGTATCCAAGCCTAGTTTTGGGCACACACGTTCAGACAGGACGGGGTGCATTTGTCAAGATCAGCAAAGAGAATTGTTGCAGCAGAAATTTTGCAATATTTGAGAAACACTAGGCAAGATTTATGACAGGTCAAACATTTAACAGCTCACAGATAGCAACATTTGATGCATCTCTGGTGGTTGTTAATGCTAGGAGCATTAATAATACTATTTTTATTGCAAAATTTGCTATGTTCCCACAAAACTGATGTTGTTATTGCTTGCGAAACATGGTTCAAGAGCAATGACTGAAAACCAATTCTGTCGGGGAGTTTTGACTGTAACAGACATTCTAACAAAAAAACAGGTGGAGGTATTAAGATAGGGATTAAAGATAGGAGACCTGTGATTATTACACATTCACTGATAACACCAATACTATAGACTGTGTAACAGTGACAATAAAGACAACCCTGGAACATATAACAATTGTTGGCGTGTACAGACCACCAAAGTCAAGTGCAGATGATCTAGAGGAATTCATACATTTCTTGTATGAAACACAGGAGGGAAGAATAGTATTAGCTGGGGACTTAAATTTACCAGAAACAGACTGGAATAATATTGATTCAACAACATTAGTAAGGAACTTTGTTCCTGAGTATATGTTGTGAATAAAGTTGCTTCAGACTGTAAAAAAAACTACCAGGGGACAGAACATACTAGACATTGTTTGCATTCCTAAAGAAATCACTGTTAGTTCAAGTCAAGTTTTATCACCACTGATGTGCAGTGATCATGGGGTTATAAGGGTTAATTTGTTCCTAGATAATTTTGCCAAACTGAAATCTAAACCAATGCACAGAATGTTAATTACATGGAAGCAAAATAGTCACTATGTAAAACTAACTGGACCGAGGTGTTCATTGGAAAAACTGCAGATGGAATGTGGAAAGTTTTGAAAGAAAAATTATGAGTGCAAAAAAATATATATATATATCAGGATCTAGGCATGCAATGTCAGGGGGATGTATTTCTATAAGAAGATATCTGATTAAGGTGAGACATAAATAAATATAAGAAAGGGAAGAGAGGTCAAACTACAACTTTGAAAACTGAAATAAATAAGCTGGACAAACAGATTAAACAGTGTGAGATTAAGAAAAATTTGAAGAAAATTTATATAAAAGATATTGAGCATAATTCTCGGCTTGGCTTGGGAGTGCCTTCTGTGTGGAGTCTGCATGTCCTCCCCACCGTTGGGTAGCATTCGAAAGACATGCGTGCGTAAATGGGCATGCCTTCGTTGAAGGTTGGGCGTCGAGCTAGCACCTCGGCGTTTTGTAAAAATCTACTGCCAATCATTAGCAGACTGGAGTTCCGCTGTGGTGACCCCTTACCGGGAAAAAGCCGAAAGACAAACAACAACATTGAGCATAATAGGAAACCTTTTTATAGATATACAAGATATGGAAGGAGTAAAGACATATAAATTGATAACCTGTGTGCAGATTCTAAAATTTATTCTCAGACAACAGATTAGATATATTTACAAAATCTTATGCAAAACAGTTTAGCTCCACAGAAGGGGTAATAACTTCTCCTAATGACATCCAGGTAACCTCAGATATTGGAATCAAATTAGATTACATTGAAAAAGAACTATGCAGCGGGGCGTGGCCAAGGATGAACACAGGATAGCAGCAGATTTCTTCAGCTCCACCAATTTCATTACATTGACAGGAATTAATTACTTAAAAAATTCATTCTTGAAGTAATTTTCTTTCTAAATATGTTTGTTTTATATAGTTCTTGAACTATATCTAAAAAAGAAAGGAAATCTTAATAATATTCCTGTCAGAAATTACTTTGGAAATTTTCCTGTCAGTTTATCAGTCTGAAATGAGTTCCAGTAAGACAAATTCTCAAGACTCCAGCATCAAGAAAGAACTTCAGTCTCTGATAATTATAGTCCAGCAACTTACTGCTAAGATGGATAAAATGGATACTAAAATAGACACTTTCATAGAAAAACTACAAAACAAATAGACTTGTTACATATGGACCTGCAACAACAGAAGATCCAGATGACAGGCATAGAAGAAGCTGTGAATGACATGGAAAATAAAATACAAGAACAGGAAATCAACATTGAGTTTCTGCTGAAACAAAATACACATTTACAAACAAAGCTGGATGACCTGGAAAATAGATCTAGGCGCAATAACATTAGGATTTTTGGACTGCCAGAAAATATTGAAGGTAACAATATTACTTCTTTTTAACAACATGGCTCCCTAAAACTTTAGATTTACCAGAAGCATTCTCTTTGGTATCGAAGAGCACATAGATCTATAGCTAATACTAACTCTAACAAAAACTATCCTAGATCAGTTATAGTTAGATTTATATCATCTTTTGATAAAGAGATGGTTCTTAAATCTGCTTGGGCTAAAGCTCCTGTTAAGTTTAATGAGACAACTGTGCGTTTTGACAATGACTATTCTTCCATGGTAATTGCTAAAAGAAAAGTTTTTCTGCCACTAATAAGGGAGCTTAAAAAAAGCACAGTTTAAAACATACCTTCTGTTTCCTGCCAAGCTTAAAATCTTCCTTCCTGATGGTCCTAAGGTCTTCGATGATTTAGACTCTGCTTTACTGTTTGTCAAAGAAAAAAGGATTTTGGATAAAACAGAAGAAATGGAATGGGCTAGTTCTTCATTAAAGAGATTGGCAACTGAAGCTTCCTGGAAGACTTCAGAGAAGAAGAAGAGACTAAAAACAAATGATTTGTTATATGTTTTTTTCTCTCTCATCATTTTAGTTCATTATTAATCTTTTTGAATATAGTTCCTGCATTTCCAGAAAGCCACAAATATTTTGGAAAAGATTTAATCAAAGTTATTCTCTATGTGCAAAGAAATGTTTTGTTTCATAACCAGTCAAAATGCCTGAGGATTTAATGGCAGGCTGTGACTCGATTTGTTTTTCTTTCTGAAAAAAGTAAGGTTAGTAATTTGATACATTTTTTTATCTTTACCTTTTTTTTTTCCTTCTTTTATTATTTTCTTTGTTTAAACAATGACATTCTATTTAGATTATGTAGTGGGTAAAGGGTGGGGGAGGGCAGGGAGAGAACAGTAATGAAAATATCATTAATAGAATAATAACATATTTATTTCTTGTAAAAGTTTATAAGTTCTTCAAATGCTATTTCTAATTATACTTTCTTGATTATACTGCTTATGCTTGTTTGTAAATAATCTGTCATGCTTTAACTAATAATAATCAGAACTAAATAAGAGTAAATAATATGTTTTATTTTTAACTCTATTAATATAAACAGTAAGTAACATTCCATTGTATATACTTCTTACAGCTTTCTCTTACATTTTTTATTTCTGCCTCACTCCCTTTTATTTTCTACTCTGTATTCTTTTCTTTATTAATATATAGAAATGCTTTAGACTGTGTGGGCACAGTGAATAACAGGATTTGTATGAAAATTGAGTTGGGAGAAGAATGCTGAGTTTTATTGCTTGTTGGTAATTTTGAGTTTAATTTCACTTGCATAGAGGCTGTGATGATCTGTGGAATACATTGTGGAGGTTCTGTCATGTTTAGATGCATTTACACTGCTAAATGAATGTTTGTCACTAGTTTTTAATAAGTTTCCCGCCAAAATGTTAAGAGAGACAATCTGGGATGTGGGCCGTCTTATGCACAATGTCCTTGAGTTACCTCAGAATCTTCAAATCACAGAATTCTCACAGAGAAACTGAAAGCAGTTAGTATAAACATTGACAAGGTTATCACACTGACAAACCACAGATTCAGGAAAAATACTCTGTTCATAAAATATGTCAGTTATAATGAGTTTAAATGATGTAGTTTCTTGTAGTAAGTAAATGTCTTATTTTAGAAGGCATAAAAATGAAACATTTATTTAAATGTTTTTGAAAATCTACTTAGCAGCAGCATAATAATCTGTGTTAAAATTTGTGTTCCAAACATATACTTTACTATAACTCATTTAATTCATCTGATTGACAAACATAAATAATCTTATAACTCTATTCTGGAAGAAATGTCATGTGATATATTTTAAAGCAGTAGGTTAGCATGATTGTAAAATCTGGTTACCAATATGTGTTTGCTGTGCATTATTTTGTATAAAGCAGACAGATTTATTCTAGGGACAGCAAGTAGGATAGTGCTCTACTAACACACAACTCAGTGAGATCAGATATATATATATATATATATATATATATATATATATATATGTGTGTGTGTGTGTATGTATGTATGTATGTATGTATGTGTGTGTGTGTGTGTGTGTGTGTGTGTATGTGTGTGTGTGTGTGTGTGTGTGTGTGTGTGTGTGTGTGTGTGTGTGTGTGTGTGTGTGTGTGTGTGTGTGTGAGTGTGATGGCTTTTTTTCTGAGAATCTGCATAACTATCCAATATGATTTATAATAATTACTATGAATACAATATTTTACTCTATTGACAAAATGAATGTTTGCCACAAGTTTTAATAAGTTTCCCGCCAAAATGTTAAGGGAGACAATCTGGGATGTGGGCTGTCTCATGCATAGTGTCCATGAGTTTCCTCAGAAGCTTCACTCACAGAATTTTCACAGAGAAACTGAAAGCAGTTAGTATAAACATTGACAAGGTTATCACACTGACACACCACAGATTCAGGAAAAATACTCTATTCATAAAATATGTCAGTTATGATGAGTTTGGATGATGTAGTTTCTTGTAGCAAGTAAATATCTTATTTTAGAAGGCATAGAAAATGAAACATTTATTTAAATGTTTTTGAAAATCTACTTAACAGTAGCATAATAATCTGTGTTAAAAACTTGTCTCCCAAACATATACTTTACTATAACTCATTTAATTCATCTGATTGGCAAGCATAAATAATCTTATAACTCTATTCTGGAAGAAATGTCATGTGATATATTTTAAAGCAGTAGGTTAGCATGATTGTAAAATCTGGTTACTAATATGTGTTTGCTGTGCATTATTTTGTATAAAGCAGACAGATTTATTCTAGGGACAGCAAGTAGGATAGTGCTCTACTAACACACAACTCAGTGAGATCAGATATATATATATATATATATATATATATATATATATATATATATATATATATATATATATATATATATATATGTGTATGTGTGTGTGTGTGTGTGTATGTATGTATATATGTGTATGTGTATATGTATGTGTGTGTGTGTATATGTGTGTGTGTGTATATGTGTGTGTGTATATGTATGTGTGTGTGTCTGTGTTTGTGTGTGTGATGGCTTTTTTTTTAGGTAATAACGCAGGTGTTTCTGAGAATCTGCATAACTATGCAATATGATTTATAATAATTTTTATGAATACAATATTTTACTCTATTGACAATAATGAGTTTAAGTAAATGCTCATATACAAACAATTCAAGATTTTTTTGGAAGCTGTTGATAGAATTCACATGACAGAAAATAGATGCATCTTAATGCATGTAATGTCTGAATCATATTAGCCAAAGTTTTTGATTTAAATGAATGTTAGAACATAATTTTCTCTCCTCTTGATTTCTAACATTAAGATTATTTGAATGCTATTAGAATACAAGTGTTATATATTACATAGATCTATATAATAGTATGAACAGTTTTTTAAAAAAAAAAAAAAAAAGTTTATTTTAGTTTATATGATGCTGTTTTACCAAATGTGTAGTTTTGTCTTGATAGATAATTGAAGTGAAAACTGTTAACCTCAGTTAAATATAACTAGTATTAAATTGATAAGGTGGTAGCTGAGGTACTGCTGCTTACTGCTGCTTAGGGTAGGGGGTTAACTTGAGTAGTAAATACTGCTCTAAGTTGGAGTTTTCAACTCCAGGCGGGATGCAAGATTTAATCCTTACATCATTTTCACTTGTTCATTGTTATATGTATATAGTTTTGACATCCACAATATATTTTGTACACTCATTGTCACTACAAACAAAATTGAATCCTATACAAAATCCCATAAGAGATTTAATAAATACAGCTATATTTAAAGGTACACCTAAAAGAGGAGATGTAACAGTATTTATCTTGTTATTTGTTATTTCGATCATAAGATTCTTGAGTTTTAAAAATGCCAAATGACATCTTTAAAAGGAATTTCTTTAAACATTAATGGATTGAATAATCCGTGTAAAAGGGCAAGCCTAATAAGATACATTAATCTACACAAGGCCAATCTAGTCTTCCTGCAAGAAACCCATCTCTTGAAAAAAAGATATTGATAAACTAGCCACTAATAAGTATACAGTATTGGTTAGTTCAGAGCACACTCAGAAAAAAGAGGAGTGGCTATTTTATGGAATAAAAGTATGCCCATTCCTAAAACCATTAAGTCTTATCAGGATGACAAAGGAATGTTTTGTATGGTTACAATACAAATTAATGGGAAGACTTACACTTTAATTAATGTATATTGGATACCTGGAATTGGTATTAATACAGTGAAACATCATATTGATAAGATCATATCATTCTCTGTAGGGGATATTATTTTAGCTGGTGATTTTAATTGTATACTACATGAAAGTGATACTACCACTATAAAGAAAAGAAGAATTACATCTAATGCAAAACACTTAAATGATTTTGCTAATTCTTATCATTTGAATGATATTAATAATCAGATAGAGTCAAAATCATTACCATACACCTTTTTTTCTAACAGATACAAAACTTATTCAAAAATAGATAGGGTCTTTATTTCTAACCAGATGGTAACAGATTTAATTAATCCCAAAATCATTTCATGTCCTATATCTGATCATAACTCAATTGTTTTTGAATTCATGATAAAAAATACTCAATGTTCAGATCAAAAGGATACCAGCATACTTAACTCAGCTAAAAGACTATAAAGAATATATACTTTCAGAAGTACAACATTTTCTAGACATAAATAATACTCCTGAAGTCTCCATTGTCTATGTTTGGGATGCCTTAAAATCATATCTATATGGACAAAGTATCAGATGGTATAATAACAAAAGGAAATCTTGGGATAAGGAATTGTTAGATATTCAAAGTAAACTAGACTCTTATAAACATAATAATAAAGAAAATATTATGGACAAGAAAGTTATTGAAGAAATAAACAAACTAAATGAAAAATACAAAGAAATTTTGACTCAAAGTTAAAATAACTTTAGAGAAATACAAGTTTTTGTCTTATTCAATAAGCCCCAAATACTTACATAGACTTAAAAATAAAACAAAAAGATTGAATAAACAAAACCATATCAAAGAAATCTTTTCTCTAAGGAAAAAGAAGAATGTTTCTAGTATACCAGAAATACTGGATGAATTTAGAAATCACTTTCACAAGATTAACCATAACAACATTAACATGGAACCTAAAGATAAAATAAAGGAGTTTATAACCACAAACATGAATAAAAAGCTTAATAAACAACAGATTAAACTATTGGACAAGAGTATTTCATATACAGAAGTTATTACACAAATAAATAAGCTTAAATCAAACAAAGCACCGGGTAATGATGGTATTATACCAGAGATATATAAAATCCTTTCTAAAACTACATATTCATTAATACATAAGGTTTTTATTCTGGCCCAAACTGAGTTAATAACCCCCCCCATCTTGGCAATATACATTTATTTCACCAATTTTAAAACCTAATAAAGATCCAACTAGGTGTTCTTCATATCGACCCATCTCATTACTTAATGTTGATTATAAAATGTTTATGAGTATTTTTGCTGATAGATTGAAGACAATTATCCCCGGCATTATAGACATAGATCAGACGGGCTTCATTGTAAATAGAAATACTTTTGATAATGTAAGAAGAACTTTAACATTAATTGATTTTGCAAATAGGAAAAAGAAAGATTTAACACTTATTAGTCTTGATATAGGTTCAGCATTTGATTCAGTAAGTTGGGACTATCTGTTTACCTTACTGAAATGCACAAATTTCTCTGATGCATTTGTAAATTTAATTGAGCATTTATACAAAGGAACGCTGGCTTATATTAAGGTAGGAACATATGTTTTACAAAAAATACCCATTCTTAAAGGTACAAAGCAAGGATGTCCACTTTCTCCACTATTATTCACTTTAGTAATGGAGCCTTGGGCTAATTTGATTAGAAACAGTACTGACATAGAGGGTTTTGAAATAGAAGAAAATACAACATCAAAAATTCAACTATTTGCAGATGATGTTCTAATTACATCAGCAGGATCTAATTCTTCTATGCAGTCTTTATTTGATAAAATGATGAATTTTAAAAGTATTTCTGGTTTAATATTCAATGAAGAAAAACTAAAATACTACCTATATATACACGAAAAATACTCTCATTAGTGATTTTACTAAATATGTACCCAACTCAGGTCAGATAACTTATTTAGGTATAATACTATCTAAAGATATTAAATCTATTATATATAATAACTATAATACCTGTTTTCTTAATATACAAAATCTTTTTAATACCTGGAATAATATGTTTTTTACTATGGAGGAGAGACTTACAATTATTAAAATGATAATATTCCCCAAGATTTTATACTTAATACAATCAATAATACTTTCACCTACAAAAATAACTATCAAGAAACTGAATACACTAATGTTAAATTTCTTATGGGCACCTAATAGACCTAGGATTGCATTAAAGAAACATACTAATAGCTGGTCTCAAGGGGTATTTCTTTTCCAGACTTTAATTTATATATTATCTCTTCTATTATAAAAGTTATTACTTTATTAATAGATCGGTCATATGTCGCAAAATGGAAAGATTATTGGGAGCTAATTAGTATGCACTTCATGAAAATCTCCTTAACACATAAAAATATGATTATAAATAACTCCATGTTGTGGTTGCTAAAGGAATATTGTACTTCACCTATTACACCTAAACATATGGTCTGTTACCCATTAAATATTATTATTAGTTATCGTAACTTTATATTCATGCACCCTAAGTATAGGGAATGGAATTTTATTGTATTCCTATAATTTATACTCAGGGTATGCTTATGTCATCTACTTCTGAAGGAGCTCATTTAGCTATAGATAATAATCTAAAGTACTGGTATCAGCTGATATCTGATAATAAAGTTAAAAATCTAGATTTCTTAAAACAAGAATTTGATCTAAGAGAAACTTGCTGGTTAGAGGTTCAGATCTTTAGACAACATCTCATTGATAGAATAGATCTAATGTCTATAACAGTTAAAGAATCTATTCAAAAACTGATTGATTACTTGATAATAAATTTACAGCATAAAGTTTCTGATAAAGGTAAACTTTCATATATACATAAAATTATCAGACAAGAAACTTTTTACAATGTAGATTCATACTGGAATTATTTCACCTCTATTAATGGGGACCCACCAACTCAACAAGATAAACAATATATATTGGAATCTGCTTATAGAACTACATCTTCCATTGTCTGGAGACTTTAGACATGGAAATTTTTACATAGATCTTTTTATACACCTTTGATGATGAATAAAATTAATAATAAAGATAATCTATGTAAGAGATGTAATGTAGAAATTAATGCTGACTGGGCTCATATGTTTTATGACTGTATGAAGTTGAAAGAAGTTGAAAGAATACTGGAAGTCAATTAATGAATTTTTGGAGGCTCTTTTTACAGATAATTTCATTATTTCTAAGTCTCTTATATTATTCAACACACCTGTACCTCAATGTGTTAAAAAGATTAAGCTTCCCTTGTTATGGTCTATCCTAGCAGTGGCTAGGAAAATAATAACTAGAAATTGGATTTCAGATACACCTCCTTCGTTCAATGAATTTAAAAATGTTATGAATATAATGTGTCATATGGAAATAAGCACAATTAGAATGAGAACAACTAGAAAAACATCACATTTTATTATATGGGATAATTTACAAAATTTGTTAAAAAAAATTCTAATTTCAATAGCACAGTATTTTAGTTTAATTAATTGATCTGATTGTAGTGGATGTCTTTGTAAATACTTTAGTTGTTTTGTTGAATATTATAATAATACCTATTTTTAATTATTTGTATAAAATTGTTATGATATTTCTCTTATATGTTAAAACAATAAATTTGTTTAAAAAAAAAAAAAGGACTATGCAAACTGGATCCAAACAAAGCACAGGGAGGAGATGGAATTAATAACAATGACCCAAGAACACTTCAGCAAGAATTTGCGGTACCATTATATCCATTACTCACTAGGTCATATAAATATGGGGAGATTCCTCAAGATTGGAGACACGCTCTTATTAAACCTAAGAGAAATGGGAGTATAACAAACCAAGACCCTTAAGTCTACTTTCATGTTCTGGAAAAAATAATGGAGAAAATAATATTGGATAAGTTGTCAGAACTGGATAGGCTGGGATTTGAAACCATATATCAGCATGCATATGTTGAAAATAGATCTATTACCACCTGTAACCTGATGTTCTATAACAATATAATAACAGCTATAATGAAATATTGTGCTGTGATGTAATTTATATAGATTTAACTTCAGCAGTTGGTAGGGTCATACACTGATCAATAAATTAGAACTAGGTACTGATATACTCTTAAGATTCACTAGCTGCATGGCTTACAAATAGGACACGGCACGTATCATACAGCAACTGGACAGGTAAAATTCTTGGTTACACTCTGTGTTCCACAGGTCTCTGTCCTAGGCCCTTGCTTGTTTAGATTGCATTTTTTATACCTAACTTTTTCAACAGAGGCATTCTGCAGTCTATATGCAGATGTCCTAAAATTGGGTAAACTGATTACATGTGTTTCAGATAAGGCATGTCTGCAAAATAACTTGACTAAATTGACCATTTGGGCACAGGAGAATAATATGATGATAATTACATCTAAAATTAAGCAATTTGCCAAACAAACTGAAAAGTGAATATTTAATACAGCATGCAGTGACAACCAGGGACTCATTTAAGGACCTGGGTATATGGGTAGATCCAGCTATGAGTTTTTCTAATCTTATCAACCAATTGGTTAATGATAGCTATAGAACTATAGGTTGTATAAAAAAGATTTACAAAGTCTAGGAAATAAGAAAAATGGTGAAGTCACTGTTTGTTAGTTACATCAGACCCCAAAACTTGAGTATGGAACAACAATATGGAAACCCTATAAGAAAACAAGCATGAGTAAAGTGGAAAGAGTACAGCAGAAATATATATATATATATATATATATATATATATATATAAATAACATGACAGAGGAAAAGTAGAAAAGAAGATTAGTAATGGAGAAGTTAAAGAAATAGAAACTGATGTTATTGAGTACCTGTGAAGTGAAGGATTCAGTGTAGAAAATCTAACTTAGAAAGCACCACAGCAGGATAGAGCAATGGACATCCAAACTGAGAAACCAGTGGAACAGGAAGTAACTGGTCAGCTGCCATATGAAGATATTTTGCAGCCTTACACAGTAAACCAGTATAAACATTCACCTGAAGCTGGATAGCAAGGGAAGGAACAGGAAACTGTGGCAACTCTGATGCAGTCAATGTTGAGGAGTGATAGGCCCGTGAGTTCCCATATGACAGAGCAACGGATGACACAGGATAAAATTGAAGAGAATGCACCACAGGAAGATGCTACAGAACTTTCTATAGAATGCCCACAGGAAATGGAGAGCAAAACATGTGCCCTCAGTTTAGAGGAAAATGAGCCAAGAGAAGAGTTGCTTGATTTAATATTGATCGCTATACCTATTAAGATCAATGAAAGAAATAGCAGAAAGTCAATAAACCCAAAAAAGTCAGAAGTTTGATAAAACAAATGAACACAGTAATTAGGGCTGTCCACAGAGATCCATGAGATGTAACAAAAGTAAACAGGATATATTACTGTGCAGCTAAATTAATAAAAGATGAAATTCTACCACAAGAACACAGCACAGTAAGTGCAAGGAAGGGGAGAAACTGAATACCATTATGGAAGTATGCTCAGATAGACGTTATAAAAGCCGTGCTCAGTATTAGAACAGATCAGGATTTATCGTGCTCTATTGCAAATAAACTAAAAATCTCACCACAGTCAGAAAAACCTAGAATATACATGTATAAATATAAAGAAAAAGTACAAAATAACCTATTTATTGATGACCCCAAAAAGTTCTGTACAGAATTGGGACACAAGGTAAAAGGAATTGAAGGACCACCCAAAAAAGAAGAAATATTGAAAATCCTGTGGAACATAACAAAGATGCTAAATGGATAGAAGTAAAAGAAAGAATCAGACGTTCAAAGGTACAGGATATGAAATCGGATAAAGTAACAGCCAGAGAGATTGAAATAAAGTTAAGAAAAGACTCCAACTGGAAAACCCCAGGCCCAGGTGCAGTATCTAACTTCTGGCTAAAAGTATTTACATCTTTGCACGAAGATTTAGCCACAAGTAAGAACTATTTATATGCACACCCAGAACAGATACCAACCTGGTTAATAACAGGAAAAACAATGCTCCTACTTAAGAGTGAACCTGCAAGTTATCCTAAAAATTATAGACCAATACCTTGTCTTCTGACTACATATAAACTATACACTAGAATTGAAGCCAACAGAGTTTATAGTCATTTAGAAAAAAATCAATCATGGCAATAGAACAAAAGGGTAATAAAAGAAAGTTATATGGAACAAAGGATCATTTGTTGCTAAATAAAGTCATAATGGAGAACTTTAAAAAGGGGAAGAATCTAAGTATGGCATGGATTGACTACAAAAAAGCATAAATGCATTTGACAGTATCAGACATTCATGGATAAAAGAATGCTTAAAAATGAATAAGATACACCCCTACACTGATCGATTACATTACAGTGACCATGATTAATTATCATTACACCATGATACATCAACATTAAATTGTCAGGACTGTATTACAACATACAGATTATATATTGTAGGTGATCATTAAGCCCTGGAGAAAACAAACCCCCAAGTTTAATGATCCAACCCCTCTCCTTTTTAATATCACAAGCCACCTTAATTTATTTGTCCTGTCCCCCCATGAAGTGAAACTTAGCATTATGTTTAAGAGTATGTTTATATAGGGCATTGGATGTACGTTTATTTCGGATGTCACGGAGATATTCAGACATACGGACACGCATAGATCTTGAAGTCTTCCCTACACATGAACATGTCACTAAATATACCAACCAATCTGATCCACAATTCACAAAATATCTGATGTCATACACTCTGCTGGTATTCTTACTAGAAAATTGTTTCATTTTCAACATATGTCTACATAACAAACAATGCCCACACGGGAAAGATCCAACTACTCTTTCATTAGTCAACGTAAGCTGTTGTCCTGTGTTATGGTCCCTATCCCCCCATTTGTAGTGGTTAAAGTACGAACCTAATGTCCGCAGTCTTCTATATGAAAACTGACATTTGTCTGTAAGCAACCCTGATAATTCTTCATTAGCTAACAGAATATTCCTGACAATTTAATAATGTTGTTGCTTTAAATGCTGATGTTTCATGGTGTAATGATAATTAATCATGGTATAAGTGACAGTGGTGTGTGCTTTTGTATGCATCACTGAAGAAGGCAAGGTTGCCGAAACAGGTCTGATTTTTTATGGTGTTGCCACAATAAAAGAAAATTGGAAATGCTTGCATGGTGCTGGCTTTGCTTTTTTGAATTACATTGAGGATTTTGGGCCTGTGCACCAGCCTTACTTGCGGAGGGGGGGTTGGATGTCATCATTGCTTCTCCTCGCTGTGGGCCTCTGAGTAAGCATGGTGTAATAGATCTGTGGCTGAATCACCTTAGATATTTTTTGTTTTCTTTGTTGGGACTGTATTAATATTGTGTCCTTGTTATTCAGTTTGATTCCTGCCCATTGAGCTGAATACAATCACGGATTGTGTTGAGGAGGACAAGGCATGGGTCGATATTGTCGGAAGTCTGGGTTGTTCACTACAACGGACAAGCATCAAAAATGAACATTTGGATGTTGGTGCGATTTTGAGTTTCAGTCCCTGTTATTGAGGTGAGAAAGAACTGGCGATTAATATTTTTGGGTTTATGAGGGTTTTGTATTTGTTTCCGTGAGTGCAAGGGGAAACGGTTTGTTCGTTGGGGGGGCCATTGATACAGCAGATAGAGGCTTTTTGTGGATAATAGAAAGTACAGTTGTGTACACTTACCATAAATGTAGATGTTCGAGAGTGTATTCACTGTTGCAGTCATCACACTTGGGTTATCTGCCTGCAGGTAGCCCTCGGTCGGCCCAAATACCAGAGTCTTGAGATTTCTGCGTAGGATGCTATCGCTTTTTCCATGATGTCAGGCTGTCAGGAGTATAAAACAGGCAGCCGACACCATTACATCAGTTTTTCTTGCCCCAAATGTCAGGAGCCCCCAAATAGGAAGCTAGTATATGGTGGGGAACACCACTGCCTGTAAAAATGGCCATAGAGAGGAGAGGCAGAAAGGATAGAGAAAGCCAGGTGGCTGGAGGAAGGGAAACCAGGACTGCAACAGTGAATATACTCAAACATCTACATTTATGGTAAGTGTACACAACTGTACTATGTTCTTCGTGTTTCACTGTTGCAGTCATCACACTTGGGTTGATTCCCAAAGCTGAGGAAGGGTGTAGGCAGTCGAGAAGTGTTAGGGCTGGCTAGCAGGCCTTGTAAGACTACTGTAGCAAATCCAGCTCTGGATTTAGAAAAAATAAGTAAGTGGTAATGATTGGTGAAGGTGTGTACAGAACTCTAGGTTGCAGCTTCCAGAATGTCCCTGGTAGGGACTCCCCTGAGAAATGCTGTAGAGGTGGAAGTAGTCCTAGTGGAATGCGCTCTGATCACCTGTGGGGTAGGTTTTCCATGGTGCTTGTAGTAGAAATGGATGCAGTGTGCTATCCATTTGGAAATGGTTTGTTTTGAAATGGCCTTGCCCTCTGCCCCTGTAGCAAGGCTGACTAGCATTGGTCAGATTTTCTGAAAGGTTTAGTCCTATCAAGGTAGAACCTGAGCTGTCTGTGCACGTCCAAGGAGTACAGGATCCTTTCCTCTTTATTCTGAGGATTAGGGAAGAAGGTTGGCAAATGGATGGATTGGTTTAGAGCCACACTGGACACCACCTTAGGCATAAAGGATGGGTTAGCTCTGAGGGAATCCCTGTCAGCATGGAAAATAATGAAGGGTTTTACAGCCATTAGCGCCTGTAACTCAGACACTCTTCTTGCTGAAGTTATGGCGAAAAGCAAGGCTGTTTTCCAAGAGAGGAATTTTAACTCTGCTGAAGCAGCAGGTTCAAAAGGGGGAAGCGTGAGCTCTTCCAGTACAAAGTTAAGGTCCCAGGCAGGGTTGGGTGCTCTCCTAGGGGGCCTGAAGTTTTTAGTCTCTCTCAAGAACTGTTTGATGAGAGGGTGAGAAAATAGAGATGTCTCACTATTATAATGAGCTGAGATGGCAGAGGCATGAATCTTAATGGAGGACAAGGATAGGCCTCTGTAGAGTAGCTCTGCTAGGTAATCCAGAATTATAAGTAAGAAGGGCACTGCTGTGTCCTTTCCTTGAGACCGATTCCAAGAACAATATCTTTTCCACTTTTCAGCATAGGATTTCCTAGTACTAGGTCTTCTGGCTTCAAGAATGACATCCAGTACCTGTTTGCTGAGGGTTGCTGGTGGTGTATTCAGGGGATAAGCCAGGCTGCAAGATTTAGGGTTTGCAACTGTGGATGCAAAATCCGTTCCTCCTGCTGAGACAGCAGGGTAGGAGTCTGGTGAGGGTGGCACTTGTCAGACTGCGCAAGAGTGGGTACCAGTGCTGATGTGGCCAGTCTGGCAATAAGAATTGCCCTTGGCCTGTACTGTTTGATCTTGAGTAGAACTTTTGAGAGGAGGGGCAGAGGGGGAAGGTATAAATTGAGAGGTTTTCCCATTGGAAGGATAGGGCATCCACCTTTGATGCTCTGCTGCGAGGGTTCCTGGTGCAGAATTTGCTCAAATGGTGGTTCATGGGGGAGGAAAAGAGGTCCACTCCCCCACCTCTGGATTAGAAGGTTGAAGGTGTTGGGCTCCAATTTCCACTCGTGTAGGTCTAGGAGATTTCTGCTTAAGTCGTCTGCCAGTGAGTTTTGTTTGCCTGGTAAGAATTGAGCTTGTAGATGCACTTGGTTGCTCAAGACTGTGTTCCACAGGGCCATAGCTAACCTGCAGAGTGGGTAAGAATGGGTTCCGCCCTGCTTGTTTATGTACTACATTACTGTGGTGTTGTCTGTTTTTATCAGCAGCTGTCCTGGAAGGATTGGGTATTTGAAGGCTGTCAGAGCATTCTATACAGCTAGCATGTCTTTTTGATTGATGTGCAGGAGAATTTGGCCTGGGATCCACTGGCCCTGAATGCATTTGCCTGCCATGTGAGCCCTCCATGCATAGTCTGAAGCGTCTGTTGTCAGGGTTTGGGTGGCGAAGGGTTGAGTGAAAGGCAGTCCCTTGTTGTGGTTGCATGCTTCTGCCCACCAAAGAAACTCTGCCCTTAGACAAGGTATGATTGGAATGATTGTTTCCAGGTCCTGAGAATGTTGGCACCAAAGACTTTTTAAGTACCATTGAAGTTTCCTCATATGCAGTCTTGCATATGGAATTAGAATACATGAAGCCATGAACCCTAAGGCTTGCAGTATTTTCATTGCAGACAGCAGGGTTCTGGTGGCCATTTGTTTGAACTAGTTGGTCAGATAAACCTGTTTTTCTGGAGTGAGAAATGCCATCTGGGAAGTTGTGTCCAAGCTTGCTCCCAGGAATACAATCTTCTGACTGGGCACCAGTTGTGATTTCTTTTCGTTGATGGTGTACCCCAATGAAGTGAGAAGGCTTTTTACAAATACCAGGTGCTGAAGTAGCAATTCCTGACTGTCCGCCTGAATCAAGCAGTCGTGCAAGTATGGGAAAATTTGGATATTTCTCTGCCTGCAATATGCAATGGCTGGAGCCAGTCACTTTGTGAATACTCTGAGTGCAGTAGACAAGCCAAAGGGAAGTGCAGAGAACTGATTGTGCATAGAGCCTGCCCTGAAGCGTAGATATTTCCTGCATGACTTCCTTATGGGGATGTGCAGATAAGCTTCTTTTAAGTCTAGAGTGACTAACCAGGCATCCTTGGCTAGCATAGGGAGAAGCTGTTGCAGGGTAATCATCTTGAATTTTGGGAGCACCAGAAAGGTGTTGAGAATTGATAGATCCAGGACTGGGCACCAAGAGCCCTCTTTTCTGGGCACCAGGAAAAGTCTGGAGTAGAAACCCTGCCCCCTTTGTTCTGCTGGAACAGGTTGAATTGCTCTGAAATTGAGCAGGGAAAGTACTTGCTTTTGAGACTTTGCCCACTGGTTTGGAGGAAGGTCTGGAAACCCGCTTGGAGTTGGCAGTGAATGGAAGTCGAATCTGTACCCCTGGGATACAATGTTTAGGACCCATTGGTCCTGAGTAATGGACAGCCAGTTTTTTGTTTTCCTCCTAGGGGCACAAGTAATTGGGCAGGGCTGGGAAGGGTAACTGAAAAGTCATTGTGAGCTTTTTCCATAAGGGGGCGGCTTACCACTCCCTGTTTTTCAGGTGGGAGCACTCCATTGTTTAAATCTCTGCATACCCTGAGACTGTAGTCTGGGTGGCCTGTTTCCTCTGGGTTTGGACTGAGAAGGCCTGGAATGGGCTGGAAAGGACCAGTTCTAGAAGGCCAATGCCTACTGAATCTAGGTGGCTGCACTTGTAAGAATTCTTTAACAGTTTGCATAGATTTAGCTTTTTCCTTCGATCTTTTTAAGAACCTCTTCTGCTTTGGTGCCAAACAGTCCTTATTTAAAGGAGCGTCTAGTAATTTTGATTTGACATGATCTGGCAATGCCTGTTCCTTCAGCCAAGCACGCCTTCTCACTACAGACTCAGTGACTGCAGCCCTGCAAAATGCTTCTAGGGCATCAAAGCCACACTGCAAAGTATGCTTACTAACTTGGTTTGCAGAATGCATTAACTCTTGTAAATCTTTATTTTCTGCACAATCTGGAAGTAATCCCATTTTTTTGTTTAATTAGTTCCATAATATGTTGCTGGTACTTCAACATGTGAAACTGGCAATTCAATACCATGATGGTAAGAGTTTCAGAGGTATATACCTTCTTACCCCATCTGTCTAAAGCTCTGGAATCTCTGTCTGAAGGGGTAGGGCTTTTGGCTGTAGTAGCCTTAATACCTTTAGGTCCCTGAGAAATGGTCTCTGGATCCACAGAATCAGGTACTCTGTAGTACCTGTCAGGTTTTCTAGGGGCCGGAGGGTAAAGTGTCTGGAGTAAGACTGGATTCCATGAAGACATCATCTACAACATCCAGGACAAGGGGTATGGCTAGAGGCCTATGCTGAGGCAACTCTAAACATTCTCTGAGTCTCTTTTTGGACTGAGGGTAGTCCTGGCATTCCCAGTGGAAATGCTCTCAAAGTAAGCAAGGTTTCACCAAAAGAAAAATCCTCTAGAGGGGAGGCAGAGGGAATGGATTCCTCTGCATCTGAATCCTCAAAGGTTGATAAGGGCATGTCCTGATAATCAGAAGAGTCAGAGTTATCGGACTCCTGGGCTGTAGAATCAGAATGAAACTCAATTCTTTGTCTAATTAGGTAATAATTAGGGTAATAAGGTCTTCAGCCATTCTAAGCATTTGTTTTTGTGGCATGGGAACTTGAGCATGCGCTTTGGTCGTCTGTTTTCTAGGCGTAGTGTGTACTCGGAGCCTAAGAAACTTGGTAGTTTTAGCTAAAAACGAAGTTGTCTGTTTAATTCGAACATCGGTAGGTCGGAATACAACCTCAGAAGCCAGTGCCTGCACAGTGGCTCTGGACCCATCCAATGTAGAGACATCCACAAGTTCCATAGTCGAAGAAGCATCTTGCGGCATACCGGACTCTGAATGGGTGTCAGCAGAGGCTTGCGAATCTGCAGAAGCGGGCATCAGGGGCTGCAAAGGCACCTCAATGAGTACCGGCAGACTGGCGACTAGCTTAACGGAACCGTTGTAGGCAGTTTTGGACCCATGTGGTCTGTCTGTCTTTATCTTTACGTTTTTTCAGAAGATCGGTAGTCGGATGGCTTATCGAAGCCATTTCGGAATACGGAGAATGAGTGCGAAAGATTTTAGCAACAAAGATAGCCCAATGACGAATGGTTTGGGCATTAAGGCACAAAACTGACAGCGAGGGACATTGTGGTCTGCGCCTAAACAGGTGATGCAGTAAGAATGAAAATCTCTAGGAGGTAGTTGCTCCCCACAGGCAAGACCATTGTTAACTTTTTCTGACATTGGTTAGAGCAAGAAAAAAGGATCCCCAACAGGGTACTTAGCTTTAGAAGACTTCTCGAAAAATGAAAATTTCAGGTAGCGGCCGACCGGCACTTGTGAACTGCTTCTGCTTCGGGTTCCTCAGTAAGAAAGACTGATGTAATGGCATCGGCTGCCTGTTTTATAACCCTGATGACCTGACGTCATGGAAGAAGCAACAGCATCCGATGCAGAAATCCCAAGACTCTGGTATTTGGGCTGACTGAGGGCTACCTGCAGGCAGATAACCCAAGTGTGATGACTGCAACAGTGAAACACGAAGAACATCTAGACCGAAGGGTCGTGGATGCTTTGTGGACATACAACGTACTTCATGTCTGAAGAAATATACTTCATATTTGTTGCCTCAAATCTGCACAATATATTCAATAACGCATTTGGTGGTTCAGTGTTTTTGAACTATGCCTGTTTCCCTCGAGAAACGGTTTGGCAGTTGGGCGGTTAACGTTGCAGCAGGTAGAGGCTCATCGTGGAGTATAGGATTGGACCAAAGGGTCGTGGATATAAATAAACGTCTTTTGGGATGATGTACACTAAACCTGCTGCGTAAAATCATCAAGATAATTTGGTCAGCTTATCGGGTCTTTCGCTGTGTTTGAACTACATGTATCCTCCAGTACACAACTTTGGTTGTTTCGTTTGGAGTGTAAGGTGAAATGGCCTGAGGGTCAAAAACATCACACTGGTCAGTGGATTACAGTATGAAAGTGGACTGTAGGTTTGTGTAGATCAGATATACTAACTCTTGTATACTGGGGGATATATCTGAAGTTTGTTGCGAATTGGGCTGCTTGTTTAACTGTGATTGTTTGAACACTTTTTGAGCTAACATTGCTGGCGAAATACAGTTTTTGCCAGGATTTTCACTTTTTGGGAAGTCGACCAGCAGGTGAACATAATGTGGAAACAGCAACTGTTTACTTAAGGAAATGTGAAGAATGTGAGTATAAAGGGTCTACTTAAATTCTGGACTGATATATATAACATTCTTTTGGTCTTAAAGCATCGGTGACAATGCTCAGCTGTTAATAACACTGTGATGGAAGTTGGTGGCTATATGAATAAATCCTGATTATGGAATGGACATAACTGGCATAATATAGGTTTGGTTTATAATGGTTTTTTGGACATTGTATTTCATCTCTAGCGTCAATATTTCGTATGACAACTGTGGGTTTAGAATATCATATTGGGTTGAAAACTATTACACTGAGGCCTAACATCAGTCCAATCCCCAAATGTTTTTTGGACACTAGTTATAAATAATAATTAAGTAATGTACTGACAAGCATAAGTGTTACTATACTGGGATGAAGACATGCTAATACAAATATTGATGGTATGAGGAATGTATGATTTTGAAAATTTTGTAATAGGCAGCGATCTCTTACATAACTTATGCATTATACAAATGTAATTGTTGGTGATATATGTCAATGCACTGTATGAATGTGTAACAGGTGTTTTTCTTTGGGGATATCTAAGCTTACACAGACCGTTTCACACATTGGGAGGTAGAATTGGGCTGTTTTTGAGATGGATTTGGTTACTATTTTACAAGGCTTGTCTGCTGACAAGCATGACTTACATGCCTTTGGACTTGACAAGTCTGGGGAGAAAAAGGGAGATACAGGAGTTCATAATGTGGCTGATCAATGTATGGTATTTATTTAGTAAGTTAACTAGGAGTATGATGACTATGTACTACCGTTTGGCATTTGAAATTATTCAAAGCCTATCAGGCTAAGAATATTACAGAAAGAGGCTTAAGGGTCCGGACAGTATCTTATGTTAGTGCAGCAGATTATGTACTAAATCAAGAGTGGGCACAAGCACAGCAAGATGCATCAATGACATTTGTTAATAGGTTTGTCATATTTTTATGAGCGAATGGTAGATATTAATAGTGCAGATGTGCAGCAGGTGTGTGATGAACTTAAACAATTTGAGGGACAGATCCAATATCGGGTGTGCCTAGCCAAATTGATTAAAGATCTATTAGAGAAGTCCCTGAAAAATAAAAAGATCCAAAAATGTAATCATGACATTAAAGATTATGAACGGGGGAAACCCTTTGACTTTCGGAAAAGTGTCAAATTTTCTGGAGGGGGGGGGGCAAAGTAATAAGAACTAAGAGGAAAAGACCTAGACCACTTCTTAAAAAATGTGCTGTAAAGTATAGTAATACATCAAGGGATGATTCAACAGTCACAGAAGTTGAACAGTACTTACTCAGGGCTCCCCAATTTCCAAGAAACAGCAAGGTATGGACTACTGTTTAGGTCCAAGCAACACAGAGGAGGTAGAAAGCATAACAAACGTAAGCAATGTGCAAATGTTGTTACAAACTTTAGGACATCGTTGAACGATGTATATAACATAATATTTCCTCTGTGACACTTAGAGAAGTTGAATAATTATTGAATAAAGGATTGAAGTTTATTCCTGATTTTTTGTTAATGAAGACAGTGTGGTGGATGATGTGTTGGCATTTTGTCGCATTCTTAATTTAAAACTGTATTTTGGCTCACAGAATAGGGCTCAAAGATCTACTGACTTTCGTTTCCGAAAGTCTAAATTTATGCCGCCAGTGGATAAATGCATATTGATATTTCAGCAATCACTTATTAAGGATCTGCATTTTAAGAATTGCGAAGCTAAGATATTGAATCAAAATTTAACAGCTGAGGAACAACAGTCATTTAAGAATTAAAAAAAAAACAACACAAATATTGTTATTGTACCAGCGGATAAGGGTGGGGCGGTGGTAGTTATGGATACTGATTATTATATATCAGAAGCATACAGACAGTTGAATGATGCTAGACATTATATGCTTATGCCACTTGACCCAATCTTCCGCTTTAAAATGAAATTGATTCATTTTTGGATCTGGTATGTGATGAGGGAGTGATATCGCCACAGACAAAACAACAATTAATAGTTGATGATCCCCAGAAACAAATCCTCGATTTGTTGCCCAAAATTCATAAAAATTTGGAGAAACCACCGGGGAGGCCAATAGTGTCTGGTATCGGATCCCTGACTGAACCACTTTCAGTCTTTTTGACTCAACATTTGCAACCATAGTTAAAGGTGGTAAGATCAAGAATTCAGGATATGACTGAATTTCTTATAATAGAAAATTCTCAGTTGGAGTCACATTGGCTACTATGCATATCAGACGTGACAGCATTATACACGAGTATTCCACATTGGGCTGGTTTAGAAGCTGTCAAATATTGGTTGGAGAAAGTAGATATTTATCCACCAGGCTTTAACACATTGTTATTATGCATGGTTGAACATGTGTTAACCAAAAACGTTATACATTTTCAAGGAGACTGTTACTGGCAGGTTCAGGGAACGGCTATGGTGGCATCATTTACCCCCATATATGCCGATTTGTTTATGGGCTACATAGAAGATTTGCTTATATATGATAATTTACATAATATTTTTGTGCCTGAGATAGATTTCTGGAGAAGATTTCTTGATGACTGTTGGTTAGTTTGGCGTTGTGATGAAAAATACTTATTGGAGTTTGTACAATACCTCAACGAAAATAAATGGGGAACTGAATTCACTCTTAATATGGACAGGCAACAGATAAATTTTTTTGGATGCAACAGTCACAAGAAATAATGACAATACATTGGCATCCAAGATATTTCTTAAATATCCACAATATAATAATTTGTTTGCCACTAGTTTACATCCTCGCCAAGTAATTGAAAATATACCAAAGCTCCAGTTCTTACGGGTGAAAAGAATATGTTCTACTCCAGATAGTTATCAACATTTTGAAAATGATCTCAAAGATTTTTGTTAGGGGATATCAATATAATAATATCAAGTCAGCTAAATGATGGGTGGCTAGTTGGGTAGGTCTGAAACGTTGAAATATCATGGTAAAAGGGATGGTGATGAAAACACCATTAGGTTTGTAACCTCGTATGGTAGGAATATCAATATTATTAGGGATACTATTAATCAAAATTGGAATAGGGCGGTGCAGTAGTGCAACGGTTAACGCTGTCGCCTCACAGCAAGAGGTTTTGTGGTTCAATTCTTGGCTGGGGTGCTTTCTGTGCGGAGTTTGCATGTTCTCCCTGCATTCGCATGGGTTTCCTCCGGGTACTCCGGTTTCCTCCCACATTCTAAAGACATGCGTCTGGAGCATTTCTCCCCGGGCCTCCGCTGAAAACAGGATCTGTGAAACCTAGTCGGACTTTCCTGGTCAACAAATGTTAAATAAATAAATATTATTCTGTTAGCCAATGAAGAATTATCTGGGTTGCTTACAGACAAATGCCAGTTTTCATATAGAAGAGAGTGGACATTAGGTTCGTACTTTAACCACTACAAATGGGGGACTAGGGACCAAAACACAGGACAACAGCTTACGTTGACTGGTGAAAGAGTAGTTAGATCTTTCCCATGTGGGTATTGTTTGTTATGTAGACATATGTTGAAAAAGTACAGTTTTGTACCTACCATAAATGTAGATGTTCGAAGATCCACATTGCTGCAGTCCTTACATATGGGTAGTCCGCTGTCCTCGGTCGGCCCGAATACCAAAGTATTAGGCTGATGTCGGTCATGGGCGCTCAGATCTGACATCAGAGCGTCAGGGTATTAAAGCGCATGACCGACGTCATATCCTCAGTCTTTTCTTGCCCCAGATGTCAGAAGGCCCTAAAAAGAAAGGCCAGAGCCAAAAATAGAATACTTCCCAAAAGGCATGTACAAATAACAGCTACCACCCAAACCATACAACCATTCCAAACTACAGAGGGGAAGGAGGGAGGGTATTGGACTGCAGCAATGTGGATCTTCGAACATCTACATTTATGGTAGGTACAAAACTGTACTATGTTCTTCATCTCACATTGCTGCAGTCCTTACATATGGGTAGAATCCCAAAGCAGAGGTAAAGGGAGGCTGGCAAAATCATAAAGCATTGGGAGCTGCCAAAATGCCCTGTAAGATTGCAGTGGCAAATCCAGCCCTAGATTTGGAATAAAGAGGAAGGTGGTAATGTTTAGAAAAAGTATGCACTGAACTCCAAGTGGGCTGCTTCCAAAATATCTTTAGTAGCTACTCCCCTTAAAAAAGCTGTAGAAGTGGCAGTAGCCCTAGTGGAGTGAGGTCTGATTCCAGCCGGAATCTCCTTACCATGATGAGAATAACAAAAAGCAATACAAAAGCCAATCCACTTAGAAATAGTTTGTTTTGAAACAGGTTTCCCCTGAGAACCCAAAGCAAAAGAAACAAACAACTGCTGAGACTGTCTGAACCCTTTAGTCCTGCTCAAATAATAGCGCAACTGCCTGTGAATATCCAAAGTGTGCATAATTTTCTCCCCTTTATTTTGGGGATCTGCATAAAAAGTAGGCAAATGAATTGATTGGTTCAAGGCCACATTTGAAACCACTTTAGGCATAAAAGTAGGATTAGTACGCAGAGATACCCTATCCTTATGAAAAATTAGGAAGGGTTCAACTGCCATAAGAGCCTGTAATTCAGAAACCCTTCTAGCAGACGTAATGGCCAACAAAAAAGCAGTCTTCCAAGACAAAAACTTTAACTCAGACGTAGCTGCAGGTTCAAAAGGAGGTAAAGTAAGTTTTTCCAACACAAAATTGAGATCCCAGGCAGGAGTAGGAGCTCTACGTGGGGGTCTTATGTTCTTTGCCCTCTAAGAAATTGCTTAAACAAAGGATGAGAGAATAATGGAGGGTCACAGTCATAGTGAGCAGAAATGGCTGCAGCATGAACTTTTATAGAGGAGAAAGACAAACCCTTGTCTAATAATTCTGTAAGATATTGAAGAGAAACACTTAAATCAGGCCTGGAAACATCAAAGCCCTTTGTTTTGCTCCAAATTAAAAATCTCCTCCATTTATCAGCATAAACTTTCCTTGTACTAGGCCTTCTGGCCTCCAAAATAACATTCAAAACTTGTTGTGGAAGCTGCGACCCTCCAGGTTCTAGAACAGAATATGCCAGGCTGTTAGATGCAGGGACCGAATCCTGACATTGAGGAAATGATTGCCCTCCTGCGACAAAAGGTGCGGAATCGAAGGCAAAGGCCATGGAGGCTCCCGTACTAAACTCCTCAGCAGAGGGTACCAGTGCTGTCGAGGCCAATCTGGAGCTATTAGAATCATGGAGGGCTTGTCTTGTCTGACCTTCAAGAGTACCTTGGGGAGGAGAGGCAGAGGCGGAAAGGCATAGACGTGAAGATTGCTCCAACTGAATGATAGAGTATCCACTTTCCAAGCTGTGGGATGAAACATTTTTGTGCAAAACTTTGGCAACTGGAAATTTAGTGGAGAAGCGAACAGATCTATGTCTGGAGTTCCCCATATATCACTGACAATTTTCGAAATACATGAGGATCTAATTTCCACTCGTGGGGATCCACTATCTGTCTGCTCAAAACATCTGCTAAGGAGTTCTGTGCTCCTGGTAGAAACCTTGCCTGAAGATTGAGGTGTAAACTGAGAGCAGTCTCCCACAAAATCATTGCTTGCCTGCAAAGAGGGTACGAATGGGTTCCCCCTTGCTTGTTGATGTACCACATGACAGTTGTGTTGTCTGTTTGAATCAACACTTGCCCTGGGTGAAGTAAATCCTTGAAAGCCATCAATGCAAATTGGACTGCTAACATCTCCTTCAAGTTGATATGTAAATGTTGAAGTCTGGCAGGCCACGTGTCTTGAACCCATTTTCCATTGAGGTGTGCTCCCCAAGCCTTGTCCGAGGCATCTGTCGTTAAAATCTGACTCGCCTCTGGTCGGGTCACAGAGAGTCCCTTGTTTAGGTGACATTCCTGAGCCCACCATAAAAATTCCTTTTGAATGCAATGTATTATTTGAATGACAGTGTCCAGATCTTGGCAGTGTTGTGTCCATACATTTTTGAGATACCATTGTAGCTTCCTCATATGCAGTTTGGCATTGGGAAGTACCAGAATACAAGATGCCATGAACCCCAAGGCTTGAAGGACTGTCCTTGCAGTCAGCCTGGACCGTAGAGACAATTGATGGAAGTAAAGAGTAAGGTTCTTTTGCTTGTCCAGGGTCAAAAAAAGCCATCTGGGAAGCTGTATTCAGTCTCACACCCAGAAAGCACAATTCCTGAGAGGGTACTAGACTGGACTTTGTTTCGTTCACAGAATACCCTAGGCACCTTAACACTGCCATCACATACTGTAGATGATGAAGAAGTTCGTACTTGTCTTGAGCAAGAATCAGGCAATCGTCCAAATAAGGATCAATTTGTATTCCCCTTAACCGTAAGAAGGCTATCACTGGAGCCAGAACCTTTGTGAACACCCTGGGCGCAGTAGATTAGCCAAAGGGCAATGCAGAGAACTGATAATGTAAAGTCCCAGCCCGAAAACGCAGGTACCTCCTGCAACTGGACCTGATAGGAACATGAAGATAAGCCTCTTTGAGATCTAGAGTTACCATCCAGTGATCTTTGCCCAACAGAGGTAGAAGTTGTTGCAACGTCAACATTTTGAATTTTGGAATGTCCAGATATGTGTTGAGGATAGATAAATCCAAAATCGGCCTCCAAGTGTTTCCTTTCTTTGGTACTAGAAACAGGCGAGAATAAAATCCTAGGCCCACTTCTGACAGAGGGACCTGCTGTATAGCCCCATTTGAAGAAGTAAAGCAATCTGCTTGTGAGCCTCTACCCTTTGCTGAGGAGGAACGTCTGGCATGCCTTTGAAAGGAGGCAATGTATGGAAATAAAACTTGTAGCCTCGGTCTATAATGTCCAACACCCATTTGTCCTGGGTGACTAAAAGCCAGTTTTGCTTGAAGAGTGCCAACTTTCCTCCCAAAGGAGCTGCCAGACAGGAAGAATCTGGCAGCTGAAAATGCAGGTCATTGGGCCTGTTTACGAAAGGACTGGCCCCTGCCCTCACCTGTAGATTGTGCAGGTGAACTCCATGTTCTAGGCCTGAAAGTACTCTGAGCTCTGCCCCTACCACGTCTAGATCTACCCCTAGACTGTGAATCAGAAGAAGGATAAGCCCATCCCTTAGTAGGCCAATTCCTGCTAAACTTAGGGGCTGCACCTGCAAAAATCTTTAACAGTCTGCATAGACTTAGCCTTGTCTTCCATTTTCTTCAATACAGACTCCACAGGAGAACCAAACAAAACTTCAGACTGTAAAGGAGCATCCAAAATTCTAGTTTTAACATGCTCTGACAAATTCTGATCCTTAAGCCAGGCGTGCCTGCGAATAACTGAACCAGTGGCAGCCACCCTGGAAGAAGCCTGTAAAGCATCGAAACCACACTGCAAAGAATGCTTACCCACCTGTTCAGAGGCATGTACGAAATCCTGTAATTCTTTACACTCTATGCCCTCTGCCAAAGCATCCACTTTAGATTTTAGTTGAGTAAGGAGAAAATTCTGATACTTCAACATATGAAACTGGCAATTCAAAGCCCTCATTGCTAAAGTGGAAGAGGTATACACTTTCTTACCCCATCTATCCAAAGCTCTAGCATCTTTATCCATAGGAACTGGATTCTTTACAACAGAAGCCCTGACACCCTTAGGTCCCTGGCTAATAGTTTCTGGGTCAGCCCTTGGACTCTTATACAGATATTTATGAGCCTCAGGTACCCTGTAATACTTGTCTGGCTTAACTGGCGCAGGAGGCAGAGAGTCTGGATTAAGGGAAGCCTCGGAGAAAACGTCCTGAACAACATCCAAAACAGGAGGTATAGCCAAGGGCCTATGTTGTGGTAAAAACAAAAATTCCCTAAGCCTCTTTCGGGAATCTGAGAAATCCTGACCTTCCCATTTAAAATGCTCCCCCATAGAATGCAGGGATTCTGAAAAAGAAAAATCCTCTGGAGGAGAAGCAGGAGGAGTGGAATCCTCTGCGTCTGAATCAGAATAAGGAGGAAAATCCTGAATGTCTTCAGCCGAAGACTCTGAGTAATCTGAGGCCTGCTCCAAACTTTCCACCTCTGGCTCCACCCTAGGTCTCTTATCAGGAGGGGGCATAGAACCTCTGATTAAAGAAATTAAATCTTCTGCCATTTTAAGCATGTGTTTTTTAGGCACAGAACCTGCAGAACTAGGACTGACACCCGTGGAAGGCAAACCAGGCCTGCCTTTGGAAGAAGCCTTAGAGATAAGAAGGAGAAGGCCTAACCACCTTAGGCAAGGAAGGGAGAACAACAACCTGAGAGGCCCCCTCAGCCTGACCTGACTCCTGAGAGGCCACATCTTGCAAAATTAAAGCCTCCCCCTGAGACTCAACAGAAACCTCGGCCGGATCCACAGATTCCACCGTAGTTTCTAAAGAACCGGCGTCCGGAACGGACGACTCATCCTGCCTGGACTTTAAAGATTTGTCTTTGCGCTTCTTCGCGGTAGTGGGCGTCGGAGGATCCGACGGCATATTATAATTACACCGCTTACCGAAGACAAGCCTAGCGCAATCTAACCTACGTTTAATGGTGCGCTTATTAAACCTAGCACAAAAGCGACACCCGACTACGTCGTGCTCAGGTCCCAAACAAGGAATACAAAGAGAGTGGTAATCCCTATGCGGTATCTGTTTCCCACAAGAAATACAATTATTCACTTTTTCTGACATCCGGAATTAACTGAGGCAAGAAAAAACAAAAATATTCTAACGGGTACTTAGCCCAACTTGGTTTCGGTCTGAAACTCAGAATACGAAAATTTCAGAACGCCGAACGGCACTTGCAAACGCTGCTTCTGCATCGGACCATGCGGCAAAAAAGACTGAGGATATGACGTCGGTCATGCGCTTTAATACCCTGACGCTCTGATGTCAGATCTGAGTGCTTATGACCGACGTCAGCCTAATACTTTGGTATTCGGGCCGACCGAGGACAGCGGACTACCCATATGTAAGGACTGCAGCAATGTGAGATGAAGAACATCGAAACAATTTTCTAGTAAGAATACCAGTAGAGTATATGACATCAAATTTTTTGCGAATTGTGGATCAGATTTGGTTGGTATATTTAGTGACATGGTCATGTACTGGCCTTTTATGTAGGGAAGACTTCAAGATCTATGCATGTCCATATGTCTGAACATCTCAGTGACATCCGGAATAATGTACATCCAATGCCCTATATAAACATACTCAAACATAATAATGCTAAGATTCACTTCATGATTATTGATAAAATATGGGGGGACAGGACAAATAAATTGGGGTGGCATGTGATATTAAACAAAAAGAAGAGGGGCCGGATCATTAAACTTGGGGGGTTGTTTTCTCCAGGGCTTAATGACCACCTATAATATGTAATATGCATGTTGTAATACAGTCCTGACAATTTAATGTTGTTGCTTTAAATGCTGATGCATCATGGTGTAATGATAATTAATCATGGTATAAGTGACAGTGGTGTGTGCTTTTGTATGTATCACTGAAGAAGGCAAGGTTGCTGAAACTGGTCTGATTATTATGGTGTTGCCACAATAAAAGAAAATTGGAAATGCTTGCATGGTGCTGGCTTTGCCAAAAAGGGATGAACCATCAAAAAAGTTGCAAAGGCGTATTCAGGAATGTCTCCTCAGGGAAATTCCTGTTGCAGCTGCTCTGCTCGCTCCATCAGCCACATATGAATTCAGTCTCATGGAGGAGTTTATGACAGAATTGAGGATAGAGAGCTGACAGGATACTTTGTCTGAGGATCCCGAAGCTACGGTACCCTGAAAGGTATCTCCAAGTTCTTTGAGGAGATCCCTTTGAAGTCTCGTAAAATGTGTAAGGTAATTCAGCGACTGTAGGGTGAAGGCCATTGAAGAAAAGGCATGCTTTCCACATCTGTCCATAGTCCTAGATTCTTTGTTAGGAGGATGAACAGATGAGGTGGTCTAAGGTAGCTCCTTCTTGGTGGCCGCCACCACCACCATCGCATCTACAGGGACACCTTTAGTCAAAAATTCCTTCTCTGAGGGAGCAGTAATAAATTTGATAGGTCTCCTTGGAACAAGCTCCACTGTATCAGGCAATGTCCAGGCCTTACGGGATATGATGCCTAACAGTTGGTCATATGGGGGAGTCACCCAGGAGGTGGAAGGGTGAGACCCAAAAGCCTCCAGGTATACCGATTCGCCCTCTGAAGGGTTGGTGGGCTTCCAGCCACCCGTCTGTTTCAGGAACTCAAGGATGTCTGCAAAGAAGACATCCTCAGAGGGGGACTGTGGGGGACCCTTCCGACTCATCCAAATTGATATCAGAAGTGACAGACTCAGGGGAATCTATGTGCTTCCTCTTGCACAGTCTCTTCCGAGGGACTTCTTCAGATGGGTACTCCAGTGAAGTTTCAGAAGAGACAATGCCACCTGCAGGGGCTTCCTGATGTTATGGGTCTCTGCGCTTGGGAGGGGGCAGTGGTGATGAGATGGACACTGGCACCTGGGAGGGACGAGAAGTTGGTTTTGAGAGCAGGGCTGTCTGAGGAGACAGCACTCTCTCCATCAGTTCAAAAGCCCCCCCCCCCCGCTCCGAGGGGACCCTGCACTCCGAAGAGACAGAAGGTTGACTCCAAGATGGAGGAGGTAGCTTCGAAACCGAGGTAGGAGCAGAGCTCAACCTAGCCAAGGCACTGAGGGGCAGAGTCGGATCGGACTGTCCGCACAGACTCCCCGGACCTGACTGGGAAGCGTCAGCTCCTAGACTCCAACTTCGGCTCTGATGTCCTCTGCTCCTTCCGAAGTTGGAATTGAAGATTCCAAAGGTGGTCTTGGTGCCGACGGTTCTACTATCGGATCCAAGCTCTGTGGTTCCAAAGACTCCAGGGTGATTGGAGGAAGAATCGAAGCATGCATTGTATGGGATAGCTCCAATTCCTTTGGGTCTGGAGATAAAGTTTTAGACAGGACTGGTGTTCAAAGCAATCTCTTCACTACTCACACCACATCTTCATCAGATAAACTCCTGGAAGAATGGGTGGACAAAGGAGGAGATATACCCCTATCCAAAATAGGAGATCTCAGCATCGGAGATATTGGCTCCAATAAAGGAGACCAACTCCTCGATACTTCTGTCAGCTCCATGGACACTTCTGGCACTGAAGTTGCTGTTCCAGGTCTATTGGAGTCGAAAGCCCTCGATTCAGATGACAATCTTTTTTTGAGGACTCCGAAACTGGAGCTGTCACAGCTTGTCGTTTGGTTGATTTAGACTGGGTTGAAGAAGGGGAGGAAGATTTGGAGCTCGGAGAGTTGTCTAAAGCTTCCTGAAAAGGTCCTTTTAATAAACCCCTTGCCATCAGTTTATTCCTATGCTCATGGAGCACCCTGCTATTGAACTCATGACATATGGTGCAGGGGTCCTGTAGATGGATGGCACCGAGGCCGTAGATGCAACTCATGTGTCCATCCGTACGAGACATCTTTTGTGTACATTTACCACACTTTTTGAACCCTGACTGTTTATGCTCCTTGGGTTCCCTTTCTCTATCCTTGTCTTTGGACATTACGCAGCTAAAAACCAAGGCCATAACTATTGAAAAACAGTTAAACTAACTAGAGCAACAGCAAAAACTACTATACAGGGAAACTACTATTTTTTTTTTTTTTTTTAATTAACAGCAAGAAGCAGAGAGGAGGAGGAAAAAGAAGAAGCAGAATCTTCTAACCTAAATGGATTATAACCTCTACACAGACAAGACAAGGAAAACAAGGGGGAAGCGGCCCTCTAAGTTGAATGGAAACTCTCAGCGGGTTGGGAAGAGGCTTTTCAACTAACTATAGTGACCTAATGCAGACAACATGAAAACTAACTCTCTAGAAAGGTAAGAGGAGTATAAAGAGAGAAATTAGACTAACAAAACCCATACTTAGCCAATGAGCCAGCAGGAACAATTCTCGATCGTTTGAGCAGAAAATTAGATCTGGAGATGTGGCCCAGAGCATCATGGGATAGGAGTTAACCTCGAGCCAGTGGAAGCTCTCATGCTTTGGTATTCAGCCAAGTCAGAGAGATAGGACAACATTTCATCAGTTAGGGACAAGAATGTGATATAAAAGAACTTAAGCAAGAGAGAGGTTATAAATATCTGGGAACTGATAAAGGATCAGCAATAAAACATTAGCAAATGTGAATAAAACTTAGTAAGGGACATTTTAGAAAACTTTAATTCTGAAAACAGCGTTCACATCTAGGAAGAAAATCCAAGCTACAAACCAATTTGCTCTTTTTGTCCTAACTTACAGTTTTGGAACGACTGACTGGCTCCCAAAAGGTGTTGGATAGATTAGACAGGAAAACAAGAAGGATGCTTCATGCTCATCAGACGATTTATAAAAATCAGTGCATACCAAGATTATATATTTCCCGTTCCAAAGGAGGTATGGTCCTCCTTGAAATTGATTACATGTACAGATCTGCAATCATGGGACTGCACATGTGTCTGCTGACCTCAAGTCCCAAACGTAGTGAAAGTTTTAAAACATGAGGAGAATAAATCTAAGACAACTCCCCTGCTTAGTCTAGCAGAAGCATATCAGCATCAAGCAGGAATGGAAATAAACCAGGAGTAGATAAAAGTCAGGCAGCAACTAAATGTGCCAAAAAACAAAAGAAAAAATATAAGGTGAAGAAGGATCAGATGCGAAGGCAAGAAATGTGGAAAATGCATAAATATAACTGCAAGTATAGAAAACTTCTGGAAGAGCCTCATGTTGATCAGGATCAAATACAGGAATGGTTAAGGAGAGGCAAATTCAAAACAAAAGATGAAAGGTTAATATTGGCGGTCCAAGACAGTGGGCTATGTACACATTGGTTTACAAGTCCACTGAAAATGTGGGAGAAAAACAAATGTACGTTTTGGAAAACGGAATTGGAAAAAGTCGCAAACCTTGTTGTTGGTTGTGACATACTAATGACAGAAGGACTATATACTGAAAGACATAATAATGTGGCAAGACTGTTATACTGGGGATTGTGCAAACGTTATGATATTGAAGTGGCTGAAAAACACTGGAAACGTGATCCATAAAGCATCATACAAAATGATGAAGTCTACACCACATGGGATCACCAATTACCAACAGTTCAAAAGACAGATGTGTGGCAACTAGATATAGTGGGCCATGAAAAGAAGACAAAAGCAGCACTGATCACTGAAATCACTACACCCAGTGACTACAGTGTCTTGTGTACAGAGAGACAAAGTCATAAAATATCAGGATTTCCAGGCAGAAAGGAGAGCAATGTGGAAAGAAAGATACCCAGACAGTTCCAACAGTAGTAGGAGCAAAGGGTCTTATAAAAAGGAATCTACAATCATATTTAGATACGTTACCAATACATGTAACTCTGTACGAATTACAGGAGGAGTCATTACTAGGCACATTACAGGTGCTGCGAAGAGCACTTCTGGCTGTCATCAAAAACTGAAACAATACTAATTTCATTAACTTTAATCATATTTTGACTTACGAATGGGATCCATTACAGTCATGGTATTACAAGCCCAAAAGACTTGAAGAAATTAAAAAAAAAAAAAGATTCTATAGGAATGAGAAGTGTACTAATTGGTTCTCTGACAGAGTAGCTGATGCATGGAGCAGACTACCAAATTACATTAAAGCAAGTACTAGTTTAGAGATTTTTAAGAACAGCCTGGACATATTATGGGAGCAAGTGTTTTGGTATATTGGCAAACTAGAAAGGTATTAATGCCCGTGCTTGAAATATGCTGAAGCACCCACTGTGCATACAAAGTATTAGTTTAAGGGTGTGTACACTTATGCAACCAGTTTATTGTACTTTTTTTTTTATTTTTTCCCCTAACAGATTTGTCTGTTTTTCAGTTGAATTGTACAGGTTATAGGCCACATTAAAGGTGGGAAAAGTTTTGAAATGATTTATTGTGGTCTTATATTTTATATCACAAAAACCTGGCATTTTAACAGGGATGTGTAAACTATTTATAGCCACTGTATATATGTATGTATGAAAGCTCTCAAGCTCCTCTCCTACCCATAATGTATTAGTTCCCTACTATACCTCAGATCTTGTTTGCTGCCTTTTAGTGAATAAAGGAAAATGATCTATATCAGTACCTGAAGGCCCAAACAAAGGAGCACTAGTTCCTTTAGCATCTTCTCATACTTCCAGAAGTTAGACTAGTAGGGGTTGGCAGGAGGGAAGTTATGGAAGAACGAAAATGGACAACATAGACTGAACATTATGTTAAGTACATAACTTCTTTATCCGATTTTGGCATTTTCATTTATTCCTGAATGACTGGAACAGAGTCCCCAGCTACCACAATCCTGGGAGGACTAAGGAAGGATGTTCCTGAGCACCAATGAGCCGAAGTCTGCTCTTCCCCTGGAGACCAGACCTAATTTGTAATGAGCAATAAAGGTATGAGGGTTAGCCCAAGTTGCTGCTGCTCAAATATTGTCCAAAGAAGATCTGGACAGAAATATTGAAGAAGCTGCCATAGACCTTGTTGAATGAGCTTTTATATGTTTTGGCAAACACAGAAAGGAAACACAATCCTGTAGCCATTTCGTCAAGGTCACTTTGGCAACAGGTTTGCCCAATTTTGAATCTGAAAAGGAGACAGACAATGGATATGATTTCTTGAAAGCTTTTGTCCTATGAAGATAAAAATGTAACTGTCTATGTACCTCTAACAGGTACAACATGTGCTCTCCTTCATTTGAGAAATTTGGAAAGACTGGGAAGCTGACAGTTCAATTGATATTGGATTCTGTCACCACCTTAGAAAGGAAGGATGGGCTGGTTCTTAAGGATAACCTATCCTTATGAAAAGTCAAAGAGAGAGGCTTAGAAGATGGGGCTTGAAGTTCTGACACTCTTCTAGCAGAGGTAGTGGCCACTAAAAAAGCAGCTTTCCAGGTTAAAATTTTTGGTTCACACTTGGCTGATGGTTCAAATGGAGATTGGGTCAAGGATTGCAACACTAAACTTAAATCCCACTCGGGAGAGGGATCTTAAAAAGGAGGCCTGAAAAGAAAGATACCTCTTATAAAAGCCTTACACAGACTGGAAGATGCTAAAGATAAATGGATTCCTATGTGAAAATTACTATGTAAAAATTACAAATGGCAGCTAGTTGTACCTTAACAGTTGAGGAACTAGCTCCCTCTTTAAAAATTCTAGATAAGAACTCCAGAACTTTTGGGATTGATGTGGAAAGAGTCAATATTGTTTTGTTGTGCTCAAAAATAAATCTTTTCTATTTCCTTCTGTAAAGTTTCCTTGTGAAAGCTTTGTGGGATAAGAGAATGTGATGGACAAGAGAGGAAAGCCTGGGCTGTCCAGCCATCAGCAGAATTGGAGAAACCACGCAGTCGACTTTAGCCGCAGAATATCTGGGTGTACAGAATCAGTCAGGAGAGACGGGAGGGCTGGAGTTGGATGCAGAGTCCATGGTTGGCAAAAGATTTGAAGTCAAAGAAAGGAAAACCAATTATGACGAGGCCAATAAGGGGTAATGAGAGCGATTGTTCTCTTCAATCGTGATGCCAAGAAATTTGGAGATTAAGACATACTGGGGGAATGATGTACAGGAGACCAAAAGAGCTAATCATGGAGAAAAGAGTCTCTCGGTGACTCCCCTGGTGGGGGGATTAGGGCAAAGAACCAGTTGCACTTGTTGAGGGTAGATGTAAAAAGATCACAAAAAGGTTAGCCCCATCTATGGGAAATCTCTTCTGCCACTTTCATGTTGAGAGACCATTCATGAGGCATTAGAATGGACTCATTCAGCATATCTGCTATCATGCTGGATTTGCAAAGTTTATCTGCAAATCATGCTATATTTCCCCAGGATGTGCACTGCTATCAGAAAATGACTGGATGTGATCACAGACTGCCAAACTCTACAGGCTTCTTGACAAAGGAGGTAAAATTTGGTTTCTCCTTGCTTGTTGATGTACCAAACCACTGACATATTGCCCATCTGAACTGCTATGGTCGCAGAAGGGAGAGCATCTTGGAAGGCCTGCAATGCGAGGAGAACAGCTCTCATTTCTAGGACATTGATATGTGTACTGGCCTCTTCAGGAGACTATGTGCCTTGGACCGTCTTTCCCCAACAAATGCCCCCCCCCACACACACATGATTTGGAAAGCATTCATGGTCACTATGGCCTTGGGCTGAGGAAAAGTGAATGGGCGATCCTGAAAAACTTGATCAGAGTAAATCCATCAATGGAGGTAATTTTTTCATGCTTTAGTTATCTTGATAAAAGTCTTTCAGCTTTTCCCGGTTAGGGGACGCCACGGTGGAACTCTGGTCTGCTAATGATTGTCAGTGGATTTTACGGTGCTGAGTTGCCAGCCCAATGCCCAACCTTCAAAGAAGGCACACCCATTCACGCACGCACCTATCTGCATGTCTTTAAACATCACTCGACGGTCGGGAGGACATGCAGACACCACACAGAAGGCGCTCCAGCCGAGAATCGCACGGGAGAACCTCTTGCTGTAAGATGACGACATTAACCGCTGCACCACCGTGGCTCGCTTTAGTTATCTTGATCTGGGTGGATAAAGACTGGTGGACAATAGACCACGGAGTGTCCACTGAAGGATTCTCATGAGATATCAGAACTACTGCAGCAGATACTGACCCCAATGCTTGAAGGATTTTTTGAGCTAAGAGAAGAATTTTGAATCATTTTTTTGACTTGGAATCATATAATTTGAACCCTTGGCAGAGAAAGAGAGGCTGTCAAGGAAGACATGTTGAACAAAGCCGCTGTAAACTGCAATGTCTGAGTCAGTGTTAGTTGAAATTTGTTGTGACTGACAGCAATTCCTAGTTGAGAGCATTGGCTGAGTACATGATCCTGTGCTTTGATCAACTGATGCCTGGTCAGAGTGGTTATGAGTCAGTTGTCCAAATCGGGAAACACCCAGAATACTTGCAGTGTCATGTGAGCTTCTACCATTTCTATGCATTTGGTGAACACCCTGGGGGCTGTGTTGATACCAAAGAGCACAGCTCTGAACTGGTAATGATTGGCTCTCAGCCAGAAGCTTAAGTATCTTCTAGATTGCTTGTTCATTTTGATATGATAGTACACATCCTGAAAATCTATTGAGGCTTGAGCACATCCAATCAACCTGTGCAGAAATGACAAAATGGACTGAACCATGACCATTCAGGACTTTGTGTTGAACTGATTTGTTCAAACTGCTGAGATCCAAAACTGGTGTCCAGTCCACTGTTTTCTTGGCACTAAAAATCTTCAGTAAGTTCCAGATTCTTTCTGATCTAGGGGACCTCTTGGATGACTCTTTCTAGCAGCTTTTTTATTTCTAGTGCTACTGCTTTTCTATGACTGGGTTGAACATCGTGAATTTTGTTTACTGTACGGGGGGGGGGGGTGGAAAGATAAGGGGGATTATATAACCTCTGGATATAATCCTCTGCACCCATGAATCTTTTGCAATCTGTAGCCAGGTTGTCTGGTGCAGGAACAAATGACCGCGGACTGCCTCCACAGGTGGACAATCAGGCCTCCTTTCAGGAGCGGTGGTAGAATCTGTTAGATGGTATCTCTAGACCCTTGGTTCTTTGGGCCACCTCTGCCATGTGGATGGCATCTTTTATTACAGTTCCCGCCTCTGCCTCTGAGGGAACTATCTCCACATGGATCTTGGAATGGACACTGGAACATTTTGAACCATATTTTTCGACCACCTCGTTGATTCCTGGAAAAGGTCCCTTAGTGAGTCGAAAAACATATGCCCACAGCAGACAGGGTTTTACCTTCCTGCTCACAGCTGGAGAGTGTCTTTAATTTGGGGCCAAACAGTGAAGTTCCATCAAAAGGAGCATTGATGAAGGAAGACTTGAAGGGCTACATGAAATCACATAGACACATCTAGGCATGTCATGCCTGAACCCGCCACCCTTGAGGTACCCTTCAACTGCATGTGAAATGAGCCTCGTGGATGAATTTGAAATGGACTGTAGGGTAGCAAACTGTGAGGCAATAGAACTTTCTGCCCCAGAAGTAATGGTCCCCAAGAGGGATTTGGCGAGTTCTTTAATGAAATCTCTCTGAAGTTAATCAAATTCCTCTGAAGTCCAGTAAAGTGTGCTAAAGAGTTCAGTGACTGAAGTGTAAAAGTAACTGAAGCATACGGTCACTTCTCAAATCTGTCCATCGGCCTAGACTCCCGGTTAGGAGATGAAGAGAGGAAATTTATTCCACAAGTTCCTTTTTTGTGGCCGGCGCTATGACCATTGCATCCACAGTTACTCTCTTATTTCAAAACTCACTAACCTTTGGCAGTGCCAGAATCCTGTCCAGTCTTTTGGGGATCAGCTCAATGCTGTCAGGTTCCTTCTATGCCAGCTGAGAGATCCTGTCCAGTCTTTTGGGGATCAGCTCAATGCTGTCAGGTTCCTTCTATGCCAGCTGAGAGATCAAATCAATGAGCTCGTCAGCAGGCAGAATCACTCATGAGGTAGATGGCCCAAACCCAAAGGCTTCCAGGAATACGGATTCCTCTAGGGAAGGGTTGTCAATAGACCAATCACCTCTCTGTTTTAGGATCTCAAAGATGTCTCCAAAGGAGACATCATCAGGTGGAGATCTTGGGAACCCTTCCCCCTCATTGAAATTATATTCTGTGACAGACTCCTGAGGGGAGTCAAAGTGCCTCCTCTTGCACTTCTTCTTCTTAAGGACTTCATTGGTGAGATCATCGGGAGAAATATTGGAAGAAATCAACATACCCTGGGAGGTATACTGGAGAATGAGTTGACTGTCCTTATGGAGAAGGATGCTGTGGCTCTTGATGTAAACACAAGTGGGTTTGGGAAGTGGAAAAAGAGGAAAGAAGAAGCGTCCTTTCTCTAGGAGCAGAGAAAACTCTCTCCACCACCTCAAAGGCAGAACACACCGGGGGGGGGGGGGGACCAACAGCACCGAGAAGATATGCTTCTGAACTGTCGACTCCCTCTGCCCTGAAGGCAAACCACTGGAAGCAGGGGCCAGAGCTGAGCTTTCAAAGGCCAAAGCTCTGAGAGACAACAATCTCTGAGTCAACTTTAACACCCCAGATCCAGCGCTGATGCTATGGCTCAGAGTCATCCGGCTCAGATATCCTCAGAGATGGTACCAGAGTAGAAGATACAATGAATTTCGGATAAGATATGGACGGATCTGGGATTCACAATTCTAACTGCTCCAAAACTGAAGATTGGATTGGAGAAGGAGACGAAACTGGTGGAGTAGTACTTATGAAAGCCTCCAGATCCAATGGGATAGGAGCCAGGAGAACACTCATTTGTATTTGTGTCGACAGAAATTTCCTCATCATCCTATCCAGATCTGCTTTGGTCAAATGTCTGGAAGATCAAGAACATGAAGCAACAGATGAGTCCTGGAGAGGTGGCATCTCTCCAGGAACATAAACTAGAGAGAGGTACTTTATGAGACGAAGATGAAGGGAGCAAACCCTTCAAAATCAACTTATTTTATTCTATCCATCAAGGCTCGTGGATTAAATGCCTTACAAATATCACAAGACACATTTAAATCATCTGGGCCTAAACAGTAGGCGCAGGAGTCATGTGCATCTGACAAGGATATCTTGTGCAATAATTCACGAAGGCACGAAGTTCTCCCAAAAGGTTTATTAGACAACAAAACACAGCAGGAACCAACACTGACCTAGGTTTCGTCGTAAGACTTCCTCAGAGTGTTGGTAATCACATAATTTATACTACTCATTGTACAAATTGATTAATTACACCAAATTATTACTCTAATTAACTCAGCATAATTATACCTTCTAATTGTCTCACTCATACACTCAGCTTAAAAAATACAGTACTATATTTCAATTTACACTTGTACTTTTATACACTTGTGTATTGGTGAAATATATTAAAAAAGAAATGTGTTATTGACAAAATGTATATTATATAAAAAATATATGAATATGATATTAAAAAACAAAACACCTAAATTGTTATATTAAAAATCCATGTAGCTACTCTGTAGTTACTGAACCACAATTCGGAACTTTAATAGATACTAACTGTGATGTTAATACTATAAAAAATCATAATTATTTCATTCAACTAACCAATAATAAAATCAATGTAAAACTTAGTTTATTATACCGGATAACCATTAAATGTAATTATTTCCCCAGTATATTCTGAAGCCTAAGATATGGTTTAATAGTTATAAATTCATTTAACCCTGGGGTAAAATGTGCATTCAATATCATCTGCCATTTAATTTCACAAACATCTAAATGGTACTCAGTTAACCTACCCTGCGGATCCTGAACTAACTGTTCTAGTACACAAAAGGAAAATCTGTGGTCATTATGTTCAATTGTGTGACGGGCTAAGGCATTAGTGGGTTTTTGATGTTGAATGTCCAAGACATGTTCTTTAATTCTTTCTCTAAATTTCCTACATGTCTTTCCCACATAAAATGCCATGCATTTATCACACTTAGCTAAATAAACCACATTGGTTGAATGACAATTAAACTTGCCCCTAGTCCTGATACTTGTACTGTTAACTGTAAGTTTACATCCTGTTTTCATAACATAGGGACATGTACTACATCTACCACACTTGTTAGTTCCTCTGTTACTATTAACATAAGCATCCGAGTGTGCATTACCTCTCTCAAAAATTTGTTTCAATGCTCTGTCCCTACGATAAATGAACTTAGGTTTGTATGGAGTATAACCTTGAAACTCTTTTAACTTGCTAAATGTTTTCCAGTGTTTTTCAACAATGTACTTAATGGTGTTCGTATCTGCATTAAAGGTAATAACATATAAAATATGTTCATCCCCTAAGTCGTGATTTAAATGATTGTTGACATTATTAATACAGACTGAATATGAACTCTTCAATATGGACTGCATCTGTCCATTTCTTCTTTTTGTATATATTTCGTTCCTAATATCTTCACATAAATCCTTAGGATAACCCCTATTGAAAAATAATTCCATCATGAATTTAATTTCCTTATCGAATTCTAACTCATCACTGACCATACGTGCTGCCCTGATAAATTGTCCCTTGACAATTGATCTTTTCTGATGCTCCGGGTGCCAGCTGTCATAATGCAAATAGGAGTTTGAAAATGTTGATTTTCTATAAATTTTTGATGATATAGACTTATTATTTTTGTTATATGTTAAACTTACATCCAAATAGTTGATTTCTTCCCTACTGACTTCATGGGTAAATTTTAAAAACCATACTGTTTGATTAATATAGTAGATGAATCTCTCAAGAATATTTCCTTCTCCCTGCCATACAATAAAAATATCGTCCAAAAAGCGGGTGAATAGCTTAATATATGGTTTAAATTCACTTTTAAACACAAAATTGTTCTCCCAATATGCCATGATATAATTGGCATATATGGGGGCACATCTTGTGGCCATGGGCCTTACATATTTTTTTTAAATATTTTGATTTTTCAGCCATTGTATACAAAAAATACACTTGTACGAAAAAAGGGAAAAGAACTTTTTTTAAAGGGAAGAAAATGGTTACCAGTGATGGTAACCCAGACTACTGCTAAGATACGAGGAAAAAGAGAAAAATACCAACAATGGTAATCAAAGTACACTAAGCTAAGGAGTGTGCGAAGGGTAAGAGAGGCTATTATACAAAGGATAAAGGTAAACAAATGAATTAAAATCTTTTTTTTTTATACTCACGAATACTACTAAAGCTCGAGAGCCAAGTGCAACCATGTCTGTACAAGAAAGGCGGCAAACGAGATTTCGGGTATGGTAGGAGACTAAAGAATTATGGGTAGAAGAGGAGTTCAAGAGCTTTCATCGTTCCACAAGCTGTAAAAAGTGGCAGAGTCGGACCCAAACCCAATTGTTGAGGAATGAATGAAAATGACAACATCCGATCATAGATTTTGTCAAGAAAATAAACTGCTGCAAAGCTGCCGCTTAGAGGAAGAGACAATTTCATACTGGGAGCAGCTGGAGAGAGGGGATGAAAACCTGCTGTGGAGAGAAGGTAGCAAACCGGTAACAAACATACAAGTCAAAGAGTGAATAAGGCACTAAGGAATTCAGAAAATAATTGACAGCACGATAAGTAGACTAGGCAAGAAAGAACAGAGAAGCCACTGTTGATACCAACACTTACATAAGCAAGAACATTTACATAAACAAGAACGAGTGATGCAAGAAGTTGCTGCTGAGTAAATTGTAGTATGCCATTAGAGAAGAAGATGAAGAAGGGGAAGTGTAGTAAAAGATTAATAGTAAGATGGGGAAACATTAGCCTATACACATCTTGCATTTCAGAGTATTTTCTGAAAAATAAACGTAAAAAAGCATAACATTAACAGATGTAAATATTTTGTGAATAAAAGCTATTAAAACTGTACTAATAATGTTATCAGTAAAAAGTATTCTGCAACAGTTGGCGCATTCATAGTCTTTTCCATAAATACTGTATTATACTGCACACAAACCCCAATTTATAATTTTTGTAACTTACAAATTTTCATATTTTAAAAACTGTAAAACTTAGACTTACTTGTATATTGTTAGAACATTTTTGTTACCAGACATAAGCTATCACGTGACAACAAGAAATTCTTCCGTAAGTGCATGTTTATTGAGATACTTACAGAAATAAGCCAAAATACCGTGCTCTTATAAGGGTGCCAATAACTAATGGGCTGGTACCCTCCTTGCTATATGTGCAGAGGAGGTAATGATCACAAAGTAAGGCTAAAAATTCTAAGGTTACGTGAAAGTGCTCACCTGCCTAACTACACTGAATATAGAACTGATCCAGAATGAATTGTCTCCAGGCTTCTCTTTCTTTCTTTGACTAAACCTAACCTGCAGGAAAATTCTTTAGCAAGTAACTTTGTTACCTAGTATCCGGACAAGAAGAATACCTTTGCTTCACCATGGAAGCTAACATGGCCCCAGTAACTAGAACTGCACAAATGAAAAGGGTTCCACAGTAATACTTCTAATCCAAGATGTGACTGGCTCCCATGGCCCTTACAGATAACCACAGGATTTTTAGCTTTATATTTACAGAAATATGAAAACATAAGCTTAATTATGTAATCAGCAAAACAAATATTGGATACCTCTCAAGATGTGCAACTTGCACAGCAAGTATCTAAGTCGTTTTTTTCAACATCTAAGGTTTCACTTGATGTCATGCAATATTTTGTAAAGTATTAAACAAAGAGGGAAATTTGCATATTTTCATAATTACTTGCAAACTAGCAATATTTCCAATATGGTGTGATATAAATCAGAATTTTCACTGAATTGTCTTGTATCCCACATTAGTGTTTCACACCGTACATTTCAACAACATGTAGGTCTCAGTTATGAAAATATAAATATAAATTTGAAAATATGAATAAATAGCAAACAAAGATTAATTTCTGCAATACAGGACATCTTAGTTTAATCATAGTGTCATTTTGTTAACTCCTTGCCCTAAATAATAATGCCTATTATTAGCTGGTAAGTCACTTAGTTAAAAAAGCCAGAGCTAAATAAGTTCTGGACACCAAAACTTGCGTGTGAACTGGAAGTATACAAAAAAGGCATTTTAGGCTCGAGTGAGTTAAGCAACAGTTGGAAAGAAAATTCTACCAGCATCACTACGATTAAAGCACGGAAATTCCAGATCTTTGCATGGAAATGCCTGAATAAGTACTTTTAAACTCTGAACAAACTGATTAAGTTATTCTGGGGGATGCTCGCTATTTGCTGGAGATGTCAAGAGGAGGAAGCTCATGGGGTCATGTGTGTTGGAGGTGTAGCAAGCTAGACAAAGCTTGGGGAGGTGGGAGAATTACAAGAACAATTAGCAAAGATTAAAAGACAATCTCCTGGGTCATGTAAAGGGAATAAATGTAGACACTGATCTGGGTGATCAAACCTGAGATTGGGATATCAGCTGGTGCTAAAACTATGATCAACGTACTGCAGCCTGTAATAGCATCCAGTGAGCAGATACATTTGACAAGGAATACAGTCCTCTAGCCAGCCCATTGGCAGTGGGGAGAGGCTTCTGTGAACTCATCTCCTGGATCTCCAAAAAATATTATGCATGCCCATCTTTCCGCAGTCAAGCTCAACAGGAACACTAAAACTGGCCCTAAAGAACAGTCGCCAAACGTTTGTGATTTCAAGATCAGCCACTGAAGATGCACTACTGGTTTTAATATGTTCATGTGAAGAGTTCTCTAAAACCACACCATCAACCTGAGAAACATCAGCAAAGGAAGCTACCAAGGGATCTTCTGAGCTAGTCCAACCTTTTGTTGACCGGAATCAACTATATTTGACATGTGCTTTCTTTAAAACTCTATTGTTTGGTTTGTCTTTCACTGGCTTGACAATCAGGCTTGAGGGGTCAACCTAGAAGGCACTAGATGAGAAAGCCTCAACAGTAATCTGTGGAAAGCTACATTTTACTCTTCAAAAACCCTAGTTTCATTTTCCTTTTCCTAATGGTAGAAGGTTTAAACATTTCAAGTAATGCCATTCTCCTTTTGAGAGGCACCATCACACAAGTAATGGACATGTGCAACACGTTTGTCTGCAGATGGTAATTCCTTCTGCAGCTACACTTCTTAAACACCCCCAAACTGCAACAATATAATGTACTGTAAAGTAGCTGCTCAACTACTGAACTACCAAGAAGCCAATCTACTGAAAAAGAAAAGTATGGAAGGATAAGCTACTAAACTGGAAAGCTACCAACGATTAAGAACCAACAGCCAAACAAAGGAGGGGAGGATACAAATGCCCAAGAAAGAATGGATGGGACTGTCTAATACTTAGTAAAAGAATACATATCTGGAACACACAGTCGTAACTTGCAGCACAAAGACGAAAATGGCAAATGATTAAAACAGTAGTAAACATAGAAAAAACATGCAGAAAAATCACCAAAGAAAGCCCTGGTCAGTTTACAGATGCAACAACCTAATGCTACAAGAGAGACATCTGAAGAGGTCTTTACTCAATGAATTATGGGTAAGGGGATCCAGTATCTCCATGAACGTTTTAGATGCCAAGCACATTAGTCCTGTCAGCTCATGAAGCTGGACCACTTTATCTCAGATATGTCTGCTATATCCTAGTCCCTGTGGAGGCATTTTATATATTTAAAATCTACTTTATACAGCAATGATTTTTTTTTCTGAGGTGGTGGCCTCAGACACTGCAGCTTGACCACTGGGCTTGCTAATCAACCTAATTTCTTATCCCCTTTGATGGAATTGATCACCTCGACAGGGTGGAAAAAGGGGAATTGGATCAGCAGGTTAGCCTGGCATTATAATGCAGTATAGACCAGGCCTTTTTGGCAGACTGGGAAGTAGAAATCATCGGAGTGCTTTCAGGAAGCAGAAAGGAGCCAGGGATCACATACACTATTCATGCTACGGCTTTCCCCTTTAAGTCCTACTCCCCAACTGACATGGCTGACGTTACCTACCTGAATGTGCAAAGGCACCATAACAGAAACAGTCCCATCTAAAAAATGTTTGAAGTGGCATGCTCCTCTTTTGCCTGCCCACCTTCTACAGCATCAGCTCTGTTGTGGCCCTAGTATCACCACCAAGTGCAAGTGGACTGCCATGCACCCTGCACATTTGACGCCCTTCCCCCAGAAAGAGGTGAGCAGCCTATGCTTCATTATTTCTCTTCCTCTCCCAACAAGATCCAACAGGTGCCAAGCTGCTAAATGAACTCTGGTCAAATGGGTCAGTCTTGGCTTTATCCTTTTATAACAATAAATCTAGCAGCACTTTACATAACATTAATAAAGACAGACTAATATCAAAATTGAAACAAGTGAGAACTGAAATGAATGAGAACTTTTTGAAGCATCTTCCAATGGTAAAACAACTTAATAGTTAAATTGTTTTCTTAATTAAATCATGCATGTTTATGAGGAGAAGATCTTAAGTGGGGATACTGCTTATATTCAATAACACAGACAAATGACTACAGATTACACCCACTAGCACTTATGGTCAATAAGATATCTCAGTATAAGGTGACTGTCAAATAAGTGCAACGCCTACTGCTTGTAACTTAAAAGCATTTATGGTTAGAGGTCTCAAAATGACAAATAAATGTATGATTACGGTCATAGGTCTCAGCTTCTTACTTCAAACATCAGAAAGTCAAAACAGTCAAGGATCAAGGCTTAAAAATTAGGAGTTATGTACTTACCTAACTTGGTATCTGTCTCATCCTATTTCATTTTTCCTCACCACTGGGTCCTTGGATCAGATATAGGATCCAAGTCACCCATTCCAAAAGATAGATGCAACTAATTTCGAGCACCTCCCACTATCATAATGCCCTGCATCTCCTCTAACTCCTCAGATTGAGTTTACTGCCTCAAAAAAAGGCAAAAGAAAGGTATGATAATAAATATGACCACCACCCCCTCAACTGGAGCTCAAGACAGAGATCCATAAAGCTCAAACTCTTCTAGGTACCTCTAGACTTCCTGGAAGGGGGAGGGTTGAGTGGGATGCAAGGAAGAATGAAACAGGACAACACAGATACCAAGTTCTGGTAAGTACATAACTCCTAAATCTGATGTCCATTTCATTCTTTCTCACTACTTGGTCAGAGTCCCCAGCTACATAATTTCCCCAGGTGACCCCTATAGAAGGATATGCCGGAGCACAGTGGAGCCAAAGAATGCTCTATTTCTGGAAACTATATCCAATTTATAATGCAAAACAAAGGTATGCGACTTGGACTAAGTTGCCACAGCACAGACGTCATCAACAGAGGTTCTAGCCGCAAAGGCCGAAGTAGTAGACACTGACATAGTAGAGTGGCTCTTCAGTGGATGGGGGCAACTGCAGTCCTTTCAAGGAGTAAATGCAATTAATCAGTGATCCACTTAGCTAGAGCTACTTTTGACGCTGGTTAGCCCAACCGATTAGGATAAAAGAAAATGAATAGTTCTTCACATTTTTTATGTTCCCTTGTCCTGCGCAGGTAGAAACACAGCCATTTATGAATATCAAGGAGGTGAAGCATATATTCACCCTTGCTGAAATAGTTAGGAAAGAAAACATGAAGGTGAATGGACTGGTTTATATTCGCCTGCATGGCCACTTCGGGCATAAAAGAAGGAATCTTCCTCAGAGATACTCTGTCTTTGAAAAAGGAAATATATGGCGGTTTAGATAAGGCCTGCAGTTCCGATACCCTCTTGGCTGAAGTAATGGCCAATGCTTTTCCAGGTAAAAACTGTCACAGGAATCAAGCAGTTCAAAGGGTCTCCGAGTGAGACCTTATAAGATCAGATTCAGATCCTAAGGAGAAGGATCTTTAATAGGTGGCCTAAGAAGAAACGTTCCATTCAAGAAGGCCTTGCATAACAAAGATGATGAGATGGAAGCTAGTGAAAGTGAATCATCTGTGACATGAAAGCTAGCAATCACTGCCAACTGTAATTTAATCATAGAAAAATGGATTCCCTCCTAAAAAAGCGGACTTAGGGAAGGCAGAACAGCTGAAATAGGAGCGGAGAAAGGTCAATGTTGTGATTTCGTGCCCACTCTGAAAATAGTTTCCATTTGCTATTGTAAACCTTTTTAGTAGAAGGTTTTTGAGAAGCAAGAATAATGTTTCAGATGGGGGAGGCTAGCCTGGACTTTCTTAAAATCATTGGAAGTGGAGAAACCAAGTGGTTAGTCTCAGTGATCTTAGACTGGGGAACTGTTGTTCGGATGTGTGAGAGATCAGATCCTGCCTGGGATCCGGTATCCACGGTGGATATTTAGTGTGAGACAGCAGGAAGGGGAACAATACCTGACAATGCCAGAAGGGAGCTATGAGGATTACAGTGCTCTTGAACATGTTGGCTTTCTGTAGAACATTTGGTATCAATAGTATCAGAGGACAGGCATACAGGAGACCCGGAGGCCAATCGTGTATTAGAGCATCCCTGGGTGGCTCCCTGGTTGGGAGGGATCAAAGCGAAGTACTTGCTGCATTTGGTGTTCAAGGGGAATGCAAAAAGGTCGCAGCAAGGTTGGTCCCATCGGCGAAATATCTGATTCGCTACTGACTGATTCAGGGACCACTCGTGTAGACTCAGAGTGGATGGGCTGGTTCTGTCCGCAAAAACGTTAGTCTCCCTGGGAATGTGCATTACAATCAGAAAGTGGTTTGAGGAGATCGCCCATTCCCACACTCTCATGGCCTCTCCACATAACGGGTAAGAGCGAGTTCCCCCATGCATGTTGATTTACCAGACTACTGACATGATGTCTGTATGAACTGCCATCGTTCCTAGAGGTAGGTAGTCTTGAAAGGCTTGCAACATCAGGACTGCTCTCATCTCCAGAATGCTGATGTGCAGTTTGGTGTCTAAAATGGACCACATGCCTTGAACCAATCTTCCTTGAAAATGCCACCATCACCTCAATAAGGAAGTGTCTGTGGTCACTGTGGCCGATGGGGGGGGGGGGGTTTGCCTAGATGGAGATTGCCCAATACCATCCACCACTGAAGACGCCACCTGATTTTAATTGGAACAGTTGAGGGATGATACAGGATGGACAACTGGACTGCTAGTATCAACTGAAGTACTTGCATATGGCACTAGAAGTATGGCAGCCGGCACTGGATCTAGAGCTCTTAGGATAAGTCTTGCTGGGGGAGTGAGCATATACATTAGAACTTGAACTTGTTGCCTCAGAGATGATGCAAGCAACAGTAGGTGTGCTACATGAGTGACTGTGTCCAGTTGTGCTCTTATGAACTCTATCGTCTGCACAGGCGTCAGAATCAATTTTGACAAATTTATCATGATCCCCGGCTGATCGGAGGTATGCAACAGGTACTGCATCGCCAACTACAGTTGATGCCTTGATAGTACAGTCAGGAGCCAATCGTCTAAGTACAGAAATCCCTGCAGTCTCAGGTGAGCTGCCACTACCAACATGAATTTGGTAAACACCCTGAGGGCAGTGGCGAGTCCAAAGGCCAGTGCTCTGGATTGGTAATGACTGGCTTCTAACCAATGTGCAGATGTCTCCTGGAGCATCTGTCAATCTTTATGTGATAGCACACATCCTAGAAGTCTACAGAGCATATCCAACCACCCTTGTGTAGTAATGGCAGAATGGACTGAACCATCACTGTGAAACTTTGACTTCTTGACAAACAGATTTAATTTGCTCAGGTCCAATATAGGCTGCAAGACCCCTGTCTTTTTTTGGCACCAAAAAGAAGCATGAATAAGTTCTGCATACTTGTTGCTCGGTTGGATAACCCTTTTCTAGAAGTTTTTGAATGTCCCTCATGTTGTACTTCCTCTGACTGGGTGGGACTTCAGGGTGCTTCCATCCAGGAGGTGGAGGTGGAAGGAAAAAGGGAATAAACCTCTGGAAATTATGTTTTGCACCCAGATGTCATTTGTTAGTTTTGTCCAGGTGCAATGACAATCTGCCCCCAACTGCCTCCAGAGTAGGACAGTCAGGCAGCGCTGACAGGGCCAGTCACAGAAAGGTTCTCTGAAGCCCTGATTCTGTGGACCCCCTCTGCCCCTCAGGTGGCATCTTCCATTCAACCCTTGTCCTCTGCCTCTTGATGCGGATTCTTTGTGAGAATCCAGGAAAGAACCCTTAGACTTTTTGAACCACATTTTCTTCCCGCTATGCTGGTTCCTGGAAAAAGGCCTCTGAGGGGGAGAAAACTTGATCACTACAGCAGACAGGGTCTTTCCCTCTTGCTCAGTGTGGGTAAGGGTGTCCTTTACCAATGGTCTGAACAAAGAACCACCACCAAAGGGAGCATTAGTAAAAGATGCCATAAAGGGTTCTGCAAACCCCAAAGCCTCAACCGTGCATGTCTCCTTAGGACTATGCCTGATCCGGCTGCACAAGAGGTACCTTCCGCAGTGTTGGAAATCAACCTCATTGATGAGTTAGACAAAGACACAAGAGTAGACAGTTTGGGAGAGAGTCTGTTAAAGTTGTCCTCTGACATGCATGGAGAGACAGAACTGGTGATCTGATCTCCTTGACCAAAAAGACGCATGAAGTGCACTAAATAGTTTAGCGCTCTCAGCATAAAGGTTGTTAAGTGCATATGCACTTTCCATATCTGTCCAAGGCCCAAGACTCCTTGTTCGGTGGGATGGACAGAGGAGCATCAGCCAGAATACCTTTGCTCCAGTCAGGACGATCCAAGGGGAGCTCAAGAACTTGCCAGCATGCTTGGGGATAGGTTTGCATGGTGTCACGGTCCTTCCAAGTGCCTGGAGACCAAATCAATAAGCTCGCCCAATGGTGGACATGCCCAGGATGTAGATGTGCCCATCCCGAATGCCTCCAGAAACACCAATTCCTCAGAATAAGGGGGCTGGACAGACCATCCAACCCTTGCACTTCAGGGTCTCTAGGATATCTTCCAAGGAGATATCATCAGGTGGAGATCGGGGGGGACACGACCCTTCTCCCTCAATGAGATCAGTGTCTTCAAAGACTCCAAAGAGGAGTCTTAAGTGCTTCCTCTTGCATTTCCTCTTTCGATGCACCTCCTCCATGGGAAACTCAGGGAGGACTCGGAAGAGTAATGGGCCCCTAACCCGGGGGGGGGGGCTGGAGAACTTCCTGGATGGCTGATCATGGACAGGATGATTGGGACCAAAGCTCTGACCAGATGAGGACCACATAGACTCCGAGGATGTCTCTCTCAGGCTATCTGGATCCTGGGGTTCCAAAATGGAATATCAGATTGGAAGACGATTCACAAGAAATGGTGACAGGGCTCTCACAAATCCAAGATGGGATGGAGAGGGTAAAATCCCCATCACAATCTGAGCCCTGAGCAAAATCCTGTCCTTGTCTGAGCAGGAGAGTCTGGACGACCTAGATGAGAACGAAGAGTGGGAAGACCCTGCAAGGGATGCTGATTTTTCTCATCTCGGGTTATGGCTCTGAGACCTTGGATCTGAAGCCTTTGGACCCAAAGACGACCTGTTCAGAGAAGGTGAACCCTGAATGAAAACCACCTCAGATGGATCCAAAGGCATACTAGGAGCCGTAGTTATCAGTAGTTTGGATCCAAGAAGGCACATCTGAAGAAAATGCTGGTTCTGAGGAACTCCTCTGATCCGAAGGAGACCTGAAATTCCTCAGATCCAATGGTAGCAGATCCAATTTCCTTTTCTCAGGGACTGGAGTAGAAGCTCCAGAGGAGGCTGGAGGGGCCCATTTCTTCAGTTCTTTTGAGACTCCAGGCTTGGTAGATTCTTGACCAGATGAGGGTAAAAGCCTTTTCAACATTAACTTATTTCAGCAATCTGCCAAAGCACAGGGGTTAAAAGCCACACATGCTTCACATTCCTGTTCCAAATGAGCAGCACCCCAAGCAATATAAGCATTTGTCATGAGGGTCTGAGTGACAGATGTTGTGCCCGCAAGAGACGCACAGTGTAAATCATGTGGGTTTATCCTCCACTGAATGAGCATGCGGGCACACACACGTCACACAAGCGCACTCAGCGAGACAGTAAGAAGCCACACACAATTGCAACCATCAAAAGAACAGTATCAACTAATTAAAGATATAGTTTTTTTTTTTTTTGGTTAAATAAAGAAAAGTGAAGAAACCGCAAGGGAGGAAGGGACGAAAAGGGATGTAGGCCAACAGCTGTATGGGAGGGAAAAAGCAAGAGAAAGCAGAAAAACACAGCTCTAATGCCAATGATCACTTAAGAATGGGGGGGGGGGGGGAGTCGAAAAGGTTATAATAAAGACAAAGGATGGTTAATAATTACTGAAAGCAACACTTATCTGGAGAAGTAGCTTGAGACCAGCACAATCACGTCTAACCAGGAAGGCTGTAAACAAGATGTGAGATGTTAGAGATGCAGGGGATTATGGGAGTGGGAGGAGCTCAAGATTAGCAGCATCTGTGTTTTGGAATGGCCAATTTGGATCCGATATTGGCTCCATGGAACCAGTGGTGAGGAAGAATGAAATGGACAACATTAGATAAACAGGATACATTTTAAATATTAGCATTATTCTGGAAAAGAAGTCTACAATTTGCACATACTTTCTTAAAGAACATAAATCAGTACAAAAGAAAGAACATTTTGAGGTTAAGAGAAGGGTTGCAATAGCAAAGAACAAATCATCAGAAACATTCTACCAGCTTCTGGAAAGTGACTCATTCAGGTTGCAAGGTAAAGAATAAAGAACAGCAACAACCTGCTTGCCAGTCCACAAGAAATCAAAGATAGATGGAAGGAGTAATTCTGGCAGTTTCTGAATGAAGAAAACCCCATACAAGCTCTAATGCCTCATAATCAGCCTATGAGGCAAGAGGAGGAGCCCACCCTAGAAGAACTAAGAACAGCACTAAGGAAAATTAAGTTAGGGAAAGCTGCAGGGTCAGATGAGATCACAGCAGATATGATCTAAATGTTGGTTGAGATATCAGAGAAATGGCTCATGAGGGTTCACACACAGCAGTATGGGGGGGGGGGGGCATATCCAAGATGACTGAGGAATAAGCATACTAGTGCCAGTGTACAAGAACAAACGGGGCATCCACAATTTTGGGCAGCACAGAGGTATCAAACTCCTATTACATATTGTGAAAGTTCAGGTGAGGGTGACTGATAAATATGCAGAGTAGTAGAACCTAAGATGGGAGATGTGCAGTTCAGATTCAGATCAGGATGCAGCACAATGGACCTGATGTTTGCAGCGAGACAGATAGTTGACAAAAAGCTAGAGATAAGGACAGTGAACAACTAGGCATTCCTAGGCTTGGAGAAAGTATAGGACAAGGTCCCAAGAAAGCTGATTTGGGCAGTCCTGGTATGGTTCAAACTTCCAGAAACACTGGTAGAATTAGTGCAGGCTATGTACATGGACCCAGTGACTCAAGTGCAAACAGTGTTCAGACACAAAGGGGGATTCGCAGAGGGAGTGGATGTATATCAAGAATCCGCTCTGAGCACACTGTTTTTCATACCGGTGATGGACATTAGCAGCAAACAGGTCAAAAGGGACAGATACACAAAGGTGCTGTACGTAAACTATGTGGCACGACAGGCAGACTTTTGAGCAAAAACTTCAGCAATAGATAAGAGGAAAGGATGAAAAACTGAAGGCACATGGGTTGATACTTACTACATATCAGACAGCTGTAATGGCAGCAAATGGAGGAAATCAAAAAAACAGGTTAACAGCTTCAACTATCTGGGAAGGTTAGTTGAGAAGGAAAGTTTGAATGAGGAGGTCAACGTTAGAATCAAATGGGCTGCAGCCATCTGGAACACAGTGCCAGGGGGAGTGTAAGACAGAAGAACGCTAAAGAGACTAAAAAGTAAGGTGCACAAAACAGTGGTGCTACCAGTACTACTGTATGGTAAACAAACCTGAGCAGCAAAGGCAGAGCCAATGAGGAAGCTAAAGCTTTATAGGCAAGTACTATGTTAGAGTAAATAATAATCAGGACTATGTTAACCTTGAGGTGAGCTGTAGTTGGTGTCTAGCCATCTGGTCTTAAAATCTTAATTACGGTAGAGGTAGATGTTGATCATCTGCCTCTACGATAATAAAAATTTTAATAAGAAAACACAGCAACCGGAGATGTTTTTCCACTAAAAATGAGAATTCTTTACCACCAGCAAGCAAACAAGGAAGAGCAGCACACCAGATAACTAACCACACTGGAGATACGCTGCGTTATAACCCACCTGGAAGGATCTAGACCACAGACAGCCAGACACCAACTACAACTTATCTGAAGGTTTCTGTAGTCCTGGTTATTCCTTAGTTAATATAGACAGATTTGACAATTATATTCAGAAATCCAAGAAGTTTAAGGAAAAGCAAGCAATGTTCTCCAAGTATTCTGACACTACTATTGAAATATAGAAGTATTTAAAGTCCTCCAGTATTCATGGTAGACATTCAGATCAGAGTGGATCTCTTTGAAGCAAGGTTAACTGCTTTGGAGGATGATGTCCCCAAGAAAAATATCAGGTTGATCAGGCTACCTAAAGAAGTAGAAGCCAAGGACCTAACAGGTTGTATTTAAATCTTTACCAATGGACTGGATTGGCTAGCTATACCAGAGTTAGCTAGAGACAGAGCCCATATGGAATAGTTGCCTATTTCTCCTGCCACATGTAAAAATCCTGTCAATTCATAGTAAATTCACCACATAGTATAAAAAAGGTTCTTTCCCAGAGAAAAACTTTGATGTGTGGCCAGGCCAGAGTTCATAGGTACTTACTAGGCTAAGGATGTATGAGGATCTTAAGAAGCCTATTCTTACATTCTTATGGCAGTTTTTAGCCCTTATATTTTATGTACAAATAATTCAGAGACTGGTCAAACAAAGATTTTCTGGGGCATTTACATGTTGCTCTTTCCATGGGGGACAAGGGTGTGAAACCAGGGTGAATTTCCAGTTACCCATCCATTCATCCAAATTACATTTGGATACAGTACGAGGAATACTTTTTTGCTTCATGCAGAGTAGAAGACACTTCTACAGAAGCGGAATTCTCTATGATACATGCCTATTCCTCCAACATGTCTTGTTTATGTTGCCGAACAAACAGATCCCTTGGGTGGATGTTTATCACATCTTTGGACTTGGGAATGTGCAATAGGTCGGTCAGGGCAGAGTCTGTTGAGGTTCCCTATCAGAAGAGCGAACGCTAAAAATAGCGAATGCTCTTCTGTCGAACTGCAAAGTTCGAAAGCTGAGAATGTCAAAGTCACGGCCCAAGTGATTTTTTCCCAGGGGGAAAAAAAAATCACAGGGCTGTTCTTGGGACTTCGCTGTTTTCTCCAGTGTAGTGTGATCTCGGAGTTGGTATATTTAAGTTGGGGGGGCACAGCCCCCCACATCAGGGTGTGGGGAGGTGGGGGGATAACCCCCCACACACACTTTATTTTGTTTGTATTTTTTTTTTGGATTAGCAAATTTTTTTCCCTGGGAAAGAATACACTGATCCGTGACTTTGACATTTTTGGCTTTCAAACTTTATAGTTCGACAGAATAGCGTTCGCTGTTCCGATATAGACGCTCTGTTGAGGCTCTATATGACATTCTGAGATCTCTGTATTACAGGCTATTGAGAGGTGAAGAGGAACAAGACTTTGAGAAGGTCGGCTCAGTTTTTATAAATTAGGCCCCTGATTTTCTTATTGAGGAAACACTGTGGTCATGCCAGTTGTGTCAAGTGTTTTAGCAAGTACATACTGAAAGGCGTATTATATTATTTTTGCCTGAGTGCAGTGTGTTCTGAGAGCAACAGTCATTCCACTTTTTTTTGTCTCTTACTTTATTTGGAAAGATAGACCGGAGCATACTGCAGCAGACGGTGGAAGGGGCATCAAATAGCTAATATGTTCATTAACTTGAGGGTGGTGCTGCAGTTGGATGCAGCTCTGTCCCATGGATTAGAAAAGAGCACATTCAGGGTTAAGTCACTATCCTGGAGGGGAGAGGAGTGCTGGCACCTCCTTAATATAGCTCTAATGAATGTCAGACCTTGATATATAAGATGATGGGTTGGAGGAGACAGGAGATGGCAAGGCCACCCCCAAGGATGGGGCACATGATCAGGCTTCTCCCCACTGTCAAACAAGCTTAAATGGTGAGGAATTCCTTGAATCAGCTTACCTTTCTCATCACACTTCTGGAACTCTGCAGAATATGGTCCAAAAGCTAACTCTCTGTCAAAGGGAGAAAGAAACACTTCTACTCTGATGTCTTCTGTAAGGTTTTGGGATTGCAATCAAACAACGTAACAGTTCCAGTGGCATCAACAGAATCACAAGCACATATCCAACAAGTAGCCACTTGAGACACAGAAGTAATAAAGTTACACAATGAAAGTGTAGTTGCGAAAGTAAAACTTACTATAGCAGTAGATGTTCAAAAAATTTTCAAGATGGCTTTAAATGATCAACAGCTTAACTCCAGCTCTCTCAGTATCAATATGAAACAGAATGACAAAGGTCAGGAACCTGTCAATTTTAATAAATTCAGTTACTAGCTAAATTCAGTTACTAGCTAGTAAGTACACTGCATGGATGCCAGCAATGAAGAAACAGAGACAGTCTGAAAAAAAAATAACTAAAACAGACGAAGAGAAAACAATGACAGAGAAGGATCCTGCAGCTGTTCAGCAATAAGTAGTTCAAGCTCCAGCTCTGGTGCAAGACATGGCTTCCAGTAATCTGGAGGAAACAAGTGAAATGTGCTCAGAGCTGATTAAAACAAATGAAACACTGAAGGAATATATCGACTCAAATAACAAAAAGGGTGGAAACATGGAAGACATTTTAAGCAGATATTTAGATGAGCTAATAAAACTCCAAAAATCAGAGGATGAATGAAGAAAGGGCTGGCTGAGCATGAGACTGCTCAAGAAGAGATGTACCAAAAATTAAAGGACAGCGCGCATAGAGAAATTGTGAGACTTTCTGCTGTACAAGAGAAACTAGAAGATGTACCCTATTACATTTATGAAGGCAAAAATAAGTAACTGGACTGGTATGCCACAGCAGGAACTGTTAATTGAAAGGGCACACCATGTGTAGCCTGCAAACCGGACCATGAGAAAGCAACCAAGATCTACATTAGTAAAGTTAGAAACCTACTAGCAAAAAGAGCTGATCCTGACAGAACTGTAACAAAAGGGCAAAGAATTAAAAGTTGGAGACAGAGTGTTTGTGGAAAATGATTATTTATTGTACACCAAACAAAAGAGAAACAGATTTATTCCAGCAATCAGGGAATGTCGAGAGGCAGGTGTGAAATTCAAGCTGCTGTATTCAGCTGTCTTCAGAATATTTTTTTCCTGAAGGATCAAAGTAATTTTTGATGCAGAACAGTTAAGGATGAAATACAAAAGTTTGTCCAACAAAAAGTGAGCCATCAAGCAGAAGGGGACCTCTCTCCTTCTCATTCTTCTGATAATAAAGCAAAAGCACACAGAGAGACTTTGCCAGTGAAACCTTTTCTATTTTTCCAAAAGAAAATGCCTGACAGACAGAGAAAAGCACAGGAATTTATTAAAAGAATCGGGAGTACCTTAGAATTGAACCAGACTCTGGAGATGGGTAATTGAATTGAACAGAAAGACAAGCAACAAGGAAATTTGTGAATAAATGTATGACTGCAAAGCATCAATCATATTTGCGAAATACGACTGTATAAGAAAGTGGAAATAGTGGACTTTTGTTGACTTTGTTAAACTGTTGAGAACTGAAAGGTATTTGCCTTACTTCATGTCACTAAAGTTTAGGACAAGGAGGGAATGTGGAAAAGAAGTAAAGGGGTAGCCAAGTAAAAATTTCTATTAACAGTATTTCTATGAAACCTTTCATGACATAAATTCCATACTTTATAGTAAAGCACTTTAGTATCTGTATGTCATACAAGAACTAAAGTAAACATATGCATTTTTTCTTTCTTTTTTAGTATTAAGAAATATAGGCATTACAATCCAAACAGAGAAAGAGAGCTAGAAAGAAGCATATTTAAGTTAATAGGCTATAATCTTGGATTGCTGAGGTGAGGAATGGGGTGCAAAAGTACACAGATCACAATACATGAAGAGCTGATATGTTTTTGCATAGGTGAATGTCTGGATAAAGACCCTTGACTTCACCTAATACATTTTAAGTGGGGAAACGAGCAAGAGAACATATAAAGCTGTCCTTTAGCAAAAAAATGTTCAAGCTTGTCTGCAACTGAGAGCTATACTATTTCTCTTATGTTTCCATGTAGAAAAGCTGATTACAGAGCAATAAAAACATCAAAGCATTGTTTCATCAAGGTTAAAAGTTGCAGCTTTCTGAAAGCAAGCAAGCTGTTTTTCACATCTGGGAGGGGAATAAAGATAAAAAACAGAAGACACACCAATTAGTGTAAGTAGAAGCACAGGCAATAACATATGTGCTACCATGGACAACCTCAATTTTAGGTTCCTATTAGGAGGGTTAAACATCATTATTTTAATATGTACATAGTTTTGCATGTCTGTACTAAATTAACAGGTTATGGGGTGTTTTGGGAGGCGTGTGTGTTTTTGTCCGAGGGTATTCATTAAAAGAAAAAGTTTGTAAACTATGACAGGTTCCATTGTTGATAAGAAAAAAATATAAAGGATCAAAACTAACAAACATTGGTGGGTGCATGTATCACAAAAGCTGGAAACAGACATTTAAAAAGCTGTCATATATAATAGGAGGGAATAATAAATTTTTACCATAATGGTGTTACTTTCCATATTATCTTGAAATGTGGAAGACACATTTGGAAAGAACTGACCATGCAAATTTGATAAAGAAAAGATTTCAGAATGGATATTCAGCAGAATATCACGGACAAAGGAAAAGAGAAGTACTAATACTAAATTGCTACAGGATCTCCAATAGTGACAGAAGAGGGGGGAAAAGATAAACACAGATTTGTGGTAATATGGGGCGCTACTGGCAGAGGATGAGGATTACACTGGCATGTATTTATATTCCACCTAAAAAAAGAAGTTATGTCTTACCATAATGTTCCATCTGTGTTGTTGATCTTCGTTCATTCATTACTGATGGGTTATTGGTTCTGTCCTCGGAACTGAGCCGGCCATATATCAAGCTCGCGTCAGCCAAAAACTCTAGAGCCAAGGTCCTACCCAGAATGCTCTGCTCCCTGTCACCTCAGATCGAGTCTGCAAGTTGATAGATAAAAGAAGAGGCGATCTCTGGTCATAACAGACCTACAATAAAGGAGTATATGAGATCAACCAGGAACCTCAGGAGGGGGATGGAGGGTGGGGAGTAATGAATGAACGAAGATCAACAACAGAGATGGAATGTTATGGTAAGACATAACTTCTTTATCTGATGTTGTTAATCTTCATTCATTCCTTACTGATAGGACCGAGTCCCCAGCTACCTGGATCCCTGGGTGGCCCTCATGGAAGGACATCCCCGAGCACCATGGAGCCAAAAGAAGCTCTACCTCTGGAGGCCAAATCCAATTTGTAATGAAGAATAAAGGTATGAGGTTTGGCCCAAGTCGCAGCTGAGCAAATTTCATTGAGGGAAGCCTTATCATGGATAGCCGCTGAAGTTGCAATAGACCTTGTAGAATGTGTTTTCACTCTGTGAGGCAAGGTGATATTGTTCTTGTTGTAGATAAAGGTAATGCAATTTCTTAACCATGATGCCAATGTAACTTTTGAGACAGGATGTCCTAGTCTTGGTCCAGAAAAGGCCAGAAAAAGTTGGTCTGATTTACAGGTAGATTTAGTTCTGTCCACGTAGAACTGTACTTGCCTATGAACATCCAGGGAGTGCAGGCAATACTCTCTCTTATTAGAATGATTAGGAGAAAATACTAGAAGGTCAATAGACTGGTTGATAGATCACTCTGACACCACTTTTGGCAAAAAGGTAGAATTAGTTCTCAGTGATAACCCATCCTTATGGAAGATAAGATAGGGACGTTTGATGCATAAAGCTTGAAGTTATGACAAGCGCCTGGCCAATGTGACTGCAATCAGAAACAAAGTTTTCCACGAGAGATATTTTAAATTACATGAAGACGCAGGTTCAAAGGGGGAGAGTTGTTAAGGCTTGCAGGACCAAGGCCAAATCCCAAGGTGGTACTGGTTCTCTAAAGAGAGGTTTTAGGTGAAAACCCCCCCTCAAGAAAGTTTTAAAGTCTATGTGACATGAGCGAAGAATCCAGAAAACCAATGTGGAAATTTGAAATGGCAGCTAAATGCACACGAATAGTAGAGGCAGACACCCCATAGTGGAAAAGATGTGATAAGCAATCCAAAACCACCGAAACTGGGGCTGACAAGAGGTCTAATTGTTTATTCTCTGCCCATAGAGAAGACCTTTTCCATTTATTGAGTTAGATTAGTCTGGTGAATGATTTATGAGATACAATAAGAATACTGTGCACTGGGGACGAGAGGTTTTCCTGCCTGGCAATCATTGGAAGTGGAGAAACAAAGCTGTCAGTTTCAGGGTTGTTAGATTGGGGTGAGTCAGACCCTGCGGATGGGAGATCAACATTGGGGATGGACTGAGGATCCATGGTCGATCTAGCAGGTGAGGCCAGAGGAAGGGAAACCAGACTTTGAGGACAATATGGAGCAATGATGATCACTTTGCTTTTCAACTGCTGTGCTTTCTTCAGAAACTGGGAGATGATGGGAAGAGGAGGATAAGCATAAAGTAGACCCAGGGCCAAGCGTGGACTAGAGCTTCTCTCGGTGACTGTCCCTGAGGGGGGGGGGTATCAGGGCAAAATAGTTGCTGCACTTGTAGTTGGTTGGGGAGGCGAATAGGTCGCAACAAGGCTGGCTCCAGCGGTTGAAAATTGTTGCCGCTATCACAGGGTTGAGGGAACCATTCGTGAGGTTGTAGGATGCACCTGCTCAACTTGTCCGCTATCACGCTGGAGCTCCCGGGGATGTGCATTGCAACTACAAAGCTGTTGGAAGCCATCGCTCATTGCCATATTCTTAAGGCCTCTTGGCATAACGGATAAGATCTGGTGCCCCCGTGCTTGTTGATGTACCACACCACTAACATGTTTGATTGGATCGCAATTGTTCCTGAAGGAAGGATAGAATGGAATGCTTGCAATGCTAGTAGCACTGCCCTCAGTTCCAGGACCTTGATATGCAAAAAGGGCCTCTGTCTCCGACCAGGTGCCTTGGACTGAGCTTCCCTGACATAGCCCCCCACCCCATCAGGGAAGCATCCGTGGTCACCATGGCTTTTGGCTGACGGGGCTGAAGGGGCGAGACCATTGTTGGGGATTTCGAGACATCCACCAGAGTAAATCTTGCTTGCATCTCTGAGTTACACTTATCTGAAGGGACAAAGGATGTTGTAGAGGGAACCACTGAGTGAGAAGTAACCACTGAAGGAGTCTCGTGGAATCTGACTAGAAGAACAATGGTGATTGAGACTGCCACTGACCCCAAGAGTTGGAGTATGGACCAAGCAAAAGATTTGTGGTGACAGAGCAGCGGGTGAACCTGATGCCTAATTCTTTGAAGTCTGCAGTCCGGGAGAGATGCTGTGCAATTTCTCGTGTCCAACTGTACACTGATGAATTCTAAAGATTGTGATGGGGTCGTTTTGGACTTCTCCCAGTTTATAGCGATTCCCAGGCATTGTGCAGTGAGGAGAGTGTAGTGTAGGGCTTCTTCCAGTAGACACTTGATGGGGTCAGTGAGGAGCCAGTCGTCTAGATATGAAAACGTCTGGAATCCTTGAAGTCGCAGATGAGCGATAACTACTGCCATGCATTTGATGAACACTCTTGGGGCTGTAGAGAGACCGATGGGCAGTGCTCAAAATTGGTAGTTACTGGCTCCTACGCAGAAACGAATGTATCTTTTTGAGCGTTTGTTCATTTTTATGTGGTAATACGCATCTTGAAGATCTACAGAGCACATCCAATCTTCTTCCAGAACAGGAAAGATAGATTGAACCGTGACCATCCAGAATTTCTCTGTTTTTACAAATTTGTTCAGTGTGGTGAGATCCAGAATTGGTCTCCAGTCCCCTGTCTTTTTTGGCACTAAAAAAAAAAAAACCTCGAGTAAAAACCAGATCCTATCTGGTCTGGGGGTACCGTTTGGATGACTTTGGTAACAGCTTTTGAATTTCGTGTGCTGCTGCTTCCCTTTGACTGGGTAGAACATCGGGTAATTCTCTGGATGAGGTTGGACAAAGATGGAAGGGATTGCGATAGCCTTTGGATATTATCTATTGTACCCAAGAGTTGGTGGTTATGTTTCTCCAGGCAGTGGGGTACAAGGAAAAACAGCCCCCGACCACTTCCAGAGGTGAGAAGTCAAGCAATGCTTCAGGAGCGCTGCTAGGGTTGGCCAGAGAAAAAATCTCTGGAACCCCGGTTTCATGGACCGCCTCTGCCCCAAAAGGGGTGTCATCCATTGGAGTTTGCCCCTCTGCCTCTAAAGGAGAATTCGGCAAGTGCATCAAGGAAAGAGCCCTGTGATTTCCTATGCCACATCTTCCTGCTCCTCTGATTTCTGGAATACAATCATTGAGGAGTGGAGTGTCTGACACCAACAGCAGATAGGGTCTTGCCGTCTTGTTCGTACCTTGCCAGCGTATCTTTAAGTTTAGGGCCAAACAAAGAAGTGGCCTAGATGGGGGTGTTCATAAAGGAAGCCTTAAAGGAGTCCACAAAGTCACAAAGGTGCATCCAGGAATGTTGTCTGGTGACTATACCTGTACCTACCGCTCTAGCCACTCCTTCAGTTGCGTGTGAAATAAGATGCATGGAAGAACTGGATATGGATTCTAGGGTGGCTATCTAAGACTACTTTGTCATGGACCTCATCAGAAACCGCTACTGCCAAGGTTTCAAACAGCTGGTTGATAAGATCCCTCTGGAACCTCGTGAAGTGTGCCAAATAGTTCAAACACCTTACAGCGAAGGTCGCTGAAACAAACACTTCTCAAGTCTGTCTATTGCCCAGGACTCCTTGTTGGGCGGATGGACAGTTTGGCTCCTCTTCTGCCAAGTCTTTCTTGGTTGAAGCTGCCACCACCATGGCATCTACTGGAAGACCTCTTGACCAATGGGGATGCTCAGCTGGGGGAGATAAGATCTTGTCAGGCTTCTGCAGTATAGCTTCCAGGGTGTCAGGAGCCTTCCATGCGTGCTGGACGATGAGCTGGACAAGCTCATCGGCCAGCGGGGTAACCCAGGAGGTAGGGGGCTGGGCATGAAAGGCCTGCAGGAATATGGATTCATCTGAGGAAGGATTAGAGGACTTCCAGTTGCCCTTCTAAGGATCTCGAATATGTCACCAAAGGACACCTCAGAGGGTGACCTGGGGACCCTTCCCCGTCATCAAAGTCTGTATATTTGGTCAGTGGAGTCTACGTGCTTCCTCTTGCATGAAGCCTTGCGAGGTACTTCCTCAGTGGGAGGTATTAGGGAAGACTGCTCAGAGGGTGACCTGGGGACCCTTCCCCGTCATCAAAGTCTGTATATTTGGTCAGTGGAGTCTACGTGCTTCCTCTTGCATGAAGCTTGGGAGGTACTAAGGAAGACTGCAAAGATGGGGTCTCCTTGAGGGGGAGAAATCTGAGGCCCTTTGCCCGGCGGTTGTGGCTTGTAAGAGTTGTGGCACGGGGGGGGGGGGGGACTCTGACATGGCCTTGAAAGCCAGCCCACCCAAAGAGGAATGGGAGCCCGGAACAGAGCACAACAACCTCGGAACTGGGGTCACACCACGCTCCGAAGAGCCGACCCTCAGACCAGGAGTCTCAAGAGGACTGTGGAGCGTGAGAGAGGGAGGATCCCTGGAAGGTACCATAGAAAAAAAATCGGCGTGGAACCAAGAATGCCCTCCCTCAAGGCACAGCCACTAGCCTGAGAACAGCCTGATGCCCAGTGCACAGAGGTCCACAAGGACGACTCTGGCTCTAAAGTGAGATTCACTATTGGGGTCAGAGGGAGGGAAGCTGTTGTTGGAAGAATGGGCTTCGATACTTGAGTGGAAGTTGGAGTATACGTTGGAGTTTGAGGAGAAATGTAATCACCTGAACGAGGGAACATAGGTTTAGACAGTTGAGACAGACCCCTGGCTACAAGCAACTGGTCAACAAGCTGCAACGCATCTTGTTCAGAGAGGCTCCTGGTTGACATCCTACAGAAACCTGAAGGTGATTTGGGCCTTTCTAGAAAAGGGCTATATTGGCTACCAACGAACGGATCCAAAGAAGGAGAGTACTTGGTCCTTGCTAATTCAAGCGGTGCAGAGCCCGGAACCAAGGATGTCTGCAGCGAGGAAAATGGTGTCGAACTAGTCTGCGCCGACGAAGGCAGCACCATAGAAGTCAAAGGTGTCTGCACCGTAAAGGCAAGTGTCTGCACTGATGGGTATGGTGTCATCGAGGAAGGTGTCTGCACCAGTAACAATGACTGTGCTGAAAAGGACTGCACCGAAGAGCATGTCTGTGCAGAAAGTGTCTGCACCGTGGAGGACAGTATCATCAGACTCCGGGCCGAAGGGGCTTTTACCAATGGTGCCAAAGGAGATTGTACCTGCAGGGACGGTGCTGATAAGGGCTGCGACAGAACTGTCAGGGCCGTAAGTGTCTGCACCGGGAACTCTGGTGCCAGTGTCGATAAGGAGAACATGGCTAGAGCAAGAATCAACTGAGGCGGTGCTGTGCCTGGCGCTGAAACGGTCACAGGTGGCAGCGCCGGAGTAGCAATTTTCACTTTCTTATGAGTCGACTCCCTGCAATCTCCAGAGGGAGATGAAGTGAGTGAACTCGAGGAAGAGAAAGAACGGCTCTTACAGGGTTTAGCAGCAGGGGGGGGGGGTCCTCCGACCCAGAGATAGCCTCACAGAAAGGAGATTTGAGGAGACCTTTCAGGATTAACTTGTTCTTTCTCTCATTAATAGTCCTGGTCGAAAACTTTTTACAAATTCCACACAGGGGATCCACAGTAAGGCGGGAAACATTCAAACAATAGACACAAGTCATGGCCATTGGAAAGCAGTAACTTACGGCCGCAATCCTTACACGGTTTAAAACCAACACTATTTTTCTTGTCCGGCATAATGATGTGGAGAAGAAAGACAGTACCAAGAATAAGAAAGGCTACCCAGAAGGGTAAGAAGAGAGAGAGAGAAGGAAGGAAGGATTACCAAAGATGGTAATGAAGAATTACCTCAAAGGTAAGAAGGGTAATAAAAGGAAAAAGACTAAAGGAAGAGAAGTCTTAAAGATACGATAGGGTAGGAGAATAATAAAAGTAACGGACTTGAAAAACTTTTATAGTAACAATATATAAACTTTCAAAAATGATTCACTTGGCTGAGAGAGAGTGGCTTGAGACAGCTGTACAGCAAAGCGGCAAACGAGATCTGAGATAACAGAGAGCAGAGCATTCTGGGTAGGACCTTGGCTCGAGAGTTTTTGGCTGATGCGAACTTGATATATGGCCGGCTCGGTTCTGAGGATGGAACTGATAACCCATCAGTAAGGAATGAACAAAGATTAACATCATCAGATCTGCTATTACTGAGCTTAAAAATTTTGGGGAGAAATAATGAGCTTTCAGCATGGAATATTACTTATAATTGGGGACAGGAATTAGACGTGCAACAATGAGGATGTACCTGGAGGACTAGAAGGCAAAACTATATCAAGACAGGGTGGCTTTCTAAAGAACTTTATGAAAATATTGGGTATTTAAGGTGCGAATTCAGTAGCAGGACCTCAGAGAATTTACACATTATTCTCCAGGGTACAATAACTGGGCTAGACTAGACAGAAATTATATTTCACAGGAACATGTGCATTTAACTGAACTTTGACACATATCCAATAACTTTTTCAGATCATGCACCAAGCAGTATGATAACAAAAATGCAGGCTAATGAAGTAAAGGTGAGGCACTGGTGCTTCCCCACCTACCTGATTAAAGGAGAGGAACTTAAGGAATAGGTAGTGGAAATTATTTGGGAGTTATTAGGGAAGGTAGAAAGTACTCCAGAAGGTATAACTGGCGAGTTGGATAAAATGAAAGTACAGTTTAAAAAAAGGGTAGAAAGAGAAATATGGCTAATTAGTAACAAGAATTATCTAGACAGGCTGACAAAGGTTAAAATATTAAAGAATAAGTGGAATCTCTCAGAACAAGAGGCACACCTGCAAAGTGCTAAAGAGAAAATACATGAGTAGCTGGACAGCATGCAGGAGTTTAAAAAGTGTGCCATTAAGCAACTGTTTTTGATAAAAACTCCACAGCACAAAATCATTTGGCACAATGTCTGTATGTCCTCATTGTGTTCATATGGATTTCCTCCGGGTGCTCCAGTTTCCACCCACATTATAAAGACAAGCAGTACATAGATTGGACACACTAAACTGGTAACAGGTATGAGTGTGTGTATGAGTGTGTGTGTCAGTGTGTGATATGGAAGAACCGCAGCGACAGCGTTAGCCACCCAGTGGTGTAAACCTTGCCTCTAGGTGACTGTCACTAACAAAGTGACAATTCGACCCCATGTGCAAAAATGGGATGTGGATGCACTCAGGCAGTTAACCACAGATCTTGTAAAGGCATTAGAGATATTTTGGAAATGTTATGAAAATTTGTATAAAGCACAGAAGTGGGGAAAAGTACAGTTGTGTACACTTACCATAAATGTAGATGTTCGAGTGTATTCACTGTTGCAGTCATTACATTTGGGTAATCTGCTGGCAGGTTGTCCTCAGTCAGCCTGATTAACAAAGTCTTGGGTCCTGCATCGTTTGCTGTCCCTTCTTCCATGACGTCAGGTTGTCAGGGGTATAAAACATGCAGCCAATGCCATTACATCAGTTTTTCTTGCCCCAAATGTCAGGTGCCCCCCTAATGGGGAACAAATAAAATTAAAAACACAAAATTATACCTCCACACAAAAGCAAATACACCAAAAAGGCTTTTAAGCATAGTAAAGGAAAGTAGAGGTATAGCCAGAGAAAAGTAGGCGGCTAGAGGGAGGGTAACCAGGACTGCAACAGTGAATACACTCGAATATCTACATTTATGATAAGTGTACACAACTGTACTATGTTCTTCATGTTTCACTGTTGCAGTCATTACATTTGGGTAGATTCCCAAAGCTATGGTTGGGAGGAGGAGTTTATACAGCATTAGGGCCAGCTATAAGGCCCTGCAAGACAGCAGTGGCAAAGCCAGCTCTGGATTTAGAGAAAATTGGTAAATGATAATGCTTGGTGAAAGTATGAACAGAACTCCAGGTAGCAGCTTCTAGAATATCCCTGGTAGGAACACCTCTGAGAAAGGCTGCAGGAGTAGATGCAGCCCTGGTGGAATGAAATCTGATCACCCTGGGGGATAGATTTTTCATGGTGCTTATAGCAGAAATGAGTGCAATGGCTTATCCGTTTAGAAATGGCTTGTTTTGAAACAGCCTTCCCCCCTCTGCCCCTGCAGCAAATGCTACCAGCAATTGTTCAGATTTTCTTCGAGATTTAGTCCTGTCCAAGTAGAATCTAAGTTGTCTGTGCACATCCAAGGAATGCAGAATCCATTCCCCTCTGTTCTGTGGATTGGAAAAGAAGTTTGGCAAATGAATGGACTGATTAAGAGCCACACTGGAAACCACCTTAGGCATGAAGGATGGACTGGTCCTGAGATATACCCTGTCCGCATAAAAGATGATGAAAGGCTCCACTGCCATAAGGGCCTGTAATTCAGATATTCTTCTAGCTGAAGTGATTGTGAAAAGGAAGGCTGTTTTCCAAGAAAGAAATTTTAAGTCTGCAGTAGCAGCTGGCTCGAAAGGAGGTAGAGTGAGCTTCTCCAAATTAAAGTTAAGGTCCCAGTCAGGGGTATGAGCTCTCCTGGGTGGTCTCAAGTTTTTTGCCCCTCTGAGATACTGCTTGAGCAGAGGATGAGAGAAGAGGGGTGGTTCTGTGTTATAGTGAGCTGAAATAACTGAGGCGTGGATTTTAATAAAGGAAAAAGACTGGCCCTTGTGAAGCATCTCAGTTAAGTATTGCAAAATCTGTGATAAATTGGGCGCAGCTGTGCTCATCCCTAAAGATTGGTTCCAGGCACAGAATCTTTTCCATTTGTCAGAATAAGATTTTCTAGTACTAGGTCTTCTTGCCTCCAAGATGACATCCATCACAGGTTTGCTGAGGGATAAGGGTGAATTTAAGTGATTAGTCAGGCTGCAAGGTTCAATACTGGAAGTTGAGGGTGCATCATTTGGTTCTCCTGCTGAGACAGCAGGGAAGGTGTCGGAGGCAGGTGCCATGGAGATATTTGCGACACACTGCGCAGGACTGGGTATCAGTGTTGGCACGGCCAGTCTGGAGCAATCAAAATCATCCTTGGTTTGTCCTGTTTGACTTTTAGCAGGACTTTGGAGGGCAGAGGCAGAGGGGGAAAGGCGTAGACTGATAAGTTTTTTCAGCTGAAGGAGAGAGCATCCACTTTCCGGCCTTGTTTGTGGGGAGTCCTTGTGCAAAACTTGTCCAACTGGTAGTTCTGGGGGGAGGCAAATAGATCTATGTTTGGGCTCCCCCATTTGCTTGTCAACATGTTGAAAATCTGTGGTGCCACTCGTGTGGGTCCATGAGTTTTCTGCTTAGTCTGTCTGCCAGTGTATTCAATTTTCCTGGTAGGAATTGAGCTTGTAGGTGCACTTGGTAGCTCAAGGCTGTGTTCCACAATGCCATGGCTAGTCTGCAGAGGGGGTAGGAATGTGTACCCCCTGCTTGTTTATGTACCACATAACCGTGGTGTTGTCCATCTTTACCATTAGTTGTCCTTGAAGAATGTAGTCCTTGAAGGTTGTCAGAGCATTCTGTACAGTGAACATTTCCTTTTGATTGATATGTACGTGCATTTGATTTGGGTTCCATTTGCCCTGAATGAACTTCCCTACTAGGTGAGCCCCCCATGCATAGTCTGATGCATCTGTAGTTAGGGTTTGAGCGGCAGGGGGTAGTGTGAATGGCAGTACCTTGTTTTGGTGGCAGGCCTCTGCCCACCATAGGAACTCCAGCCGTAGGCAAGGTATGATAGGAATCATTGTTTCCAGGCTGTGACAATGTTGACTCCATAGACTTTTTAAGTACCACTGTAGTTTCCTCATATGCAGTCTTGCATATGGAATTAGAAGAATGGAGGAGGCCATGAACCCAAAGGCTTGCAGTATTTGTCTTGCAGATAGCAGGATTTTTGTGGCCACTTGTTTGAAGTAAGTTACCAAATGAATTTGCTTCTTTGGTGTGAGGGAAGCCATCTGGGCAGTTGTATTCAAGCTTGCACCCAGGAATGTATTCTGTTGACAGGGTACCAATTGTGATTTCTTTTCATTTATGGTGTACCCCAGACAAGTTAGAACCCTTTTTACAAACGCCAGATGATTTAGAAGTAAGCCCTGGTTTTCTGTCTGAATTAGACAATCGTCCAGGTATGGATATATTTGAATATTTCTTTGCCTGCAAAAAGCAATTACTGGAGCCAGGCACTTTGTGAATACCCTGGGCGCAGCAGACAAGCCAAAGGGCAGTGCAGAGAACTGATAATGCTAGTAGCCTGCTTTAAAGCGTAGGTATCTTCTGCAAGATTCCCTGAATGGGATGTGCAGGTATGCTTCTTTTAAATCTAGAGTTGTCAACCAGGCATCTTTGCCTAGCATAGGAAGTAACTGGTGAAGAGTCAGCATCTTGAATTTTGGAATCTCCAGAAAGGTGTTTAGAGTAGACAGGTCCAGGACTGGACGCCATGATTTGTCTTTTCTGGGTACCAGAAAAAGCCTGGAATAGAATCCTTGTCCCTTTTCCTCTTCTGGTATCGGTTGAATAGCCCCCATGTTTAAAAGGGAAAGTACTTGTTTTCGAGCCTCTGTCCACTGATTTGGGTGCAGGTCTGGCCACCCGTTTGGTGTTGGCAACGTGTGGAAATGAAATCTGTATCCCTGGGAAACTATATTTAAAACCCATTTGAGTTCCCAGTTCTTTGCATGAAGAGGAATCTTTCCCCTCAAAGGGGTAGTTAAAAGGTAAGTGCTTGGTAATTTTAAAAGGAAGTCATTGAGACTGTTTACCATAGGGGGGTGCCTTGTTATTTCCAGATTTGGAAGTAGAGGCCCCCCCCACTGCTTAGTTCTGAGAGTCCCCTGGGACTGAAACCTGGGGTTTTTGCTGTGTCTGGGTTTGGTTTGAGAGGAGCTGGAAAGGACCAATTCTTAGTAGGCCAGTGCCTACTAAATCTTGGAGGTTGCACTTGTAAGAAATCTTTAACAGTTTGCAGAGATTTAGCTTTATCTTCCATCTTTTTAGTACTTCTTCAGCCTTATTGCCAAACAGGTGGTCCTGATTTAAAGGAGCCTCCAACAATTTCGCTTTAACATGATCAGGGAAAAGATTGCTCCTTAAGCCAAGCATGCCTTCTAAGCACAGACCCAGTAACAGCAGCCCTGCAGGAGGCCTCTAAAGAATCAAAACCACATTGCAAAGTATGCTTTTCAACTTGTCAGCAGAATGCATGAAATCCTGTAAATCTTTATTTTACACACAATCAGGAATCAACATCATTTTCTGTGTAAGCAGTCCGATAATATGCTGTTGATATTTTAACATATGAAATTAGCAGTTTAAAGCTCTGATTGCCAGGGTTGCAGAAGTATAAACCTTTTTATCCCATATATCCAGCGCCCTGGAGTCTCTAACAGAAGGGGTAGGATTTTTAGCAGTAGAAGCCGTAATGCCCTTGGGCCCCTGAGAAATGGTTTCTGGATCTGCAACAGGATTTTTGAAAAGGAACTTGTGGGACTCAGGAACCCTGTAGTATCTGTCAGGTTTACTAGGAGCTGGCAGGGAATCAGGGGCCAAACTGGATTCCAAAAACACATCATCAACGTCTAGTACAGGAGGTATAACCAAAGGCCTATGCTGAGGTAGAAGAAGGAAATCCCTAAGCCTCTTTTTTAAATCAGAAAATTCCTGACTTTCCCAGTGGAAATGCTCTCTTAAAGTATGTAAAGTTTCCCCAAAAGAAAAATCCTCTGGAGGGGAAGCAGAGGGAATGGAATCCTCTGCATCAGAATCCTCATAAGTAGGTATGGACAAATCCAGGTCATTAGAAGAGTCAGAAGAAACAGAATCCTGATCAGAAGATTCATAATCAAGCTCAGCCCTAGGCCTCTTGGGGGGGGGGGGGTGTTTGACTACCCCTGATTAGAGTAATTCGATCTTTAGCAATTTTGATAATTTGTTTTTTAGGCATAGAGGCCTAAACATGTGGCCTGAGCATCAGTTTTTTAGACATAGATCGAGATTTAGGCCTTAGTAATGAAGGTGGTGTCGATTTAATATGCAAGTCTGTAGGCCTGAATACACCCTCAGAAGCTGGTGCCTGCACAGCGGTTCCGGACCCATCCAAGGTAGAGACATCCGCGAGTTCCACAGGTGAAGCATCTCACGGCATACCGGACTCCGAATGGGTCTCAGTAGAGGCCTGCGAATCAGAAGTAGTGGGTATCAGAGGCTGCGAAAGCACCTCACCGAGTACCAGCGAACTGGCAACTGGCTTAGAAGCGTCGTCGGCAGTTTTGGACCTCGGGGGCCTGTCTCTGTCTTTATCTTTGCGTTTTTTCGGAATCCCGGTAGTCGGATGACTAACTGACATTTCTGGATAATTAATCCGAAAACCGAAATACTTAGAGGCAGAAATGTACCGACGACGGATAGTGCACTAATTAAATAAAGCACAAAACCGACAGCAAGGTACGTCGTGGTCAGGGCCTAGGCAAGGAATACAGTATGAATGAAAATCTTTCTGAGGTATTTGCTTTCCACAAGTAATGCAATTATTAACTTTTACTGACATCGGTAAGGAGCAAGAAAAAGTTTCCCCAATGGGGTACTTAGCTTTAAGTTGAAGACTTCGGTTCTGAAACTCGCAAATGAAAATTTCAGGAGTCGGCCGACCGGCACTTGCAAACAGCTTCTGCTTCGGGCACCGCATGGCAAGAAAGACTGAATGGCGTCGGCTGCATGTTTTATACCCCTGATGACCTGACGTCATGGAATAAGGGACAGCAACTAACGCAGGACCCAAGACTTTGTTAATCAGACCGACTGAGGGCAACCTGCTAGCAGATTACCCAAATGCAATGACTGCAACAGTGAAACACGAAGAATATCTAAGAAAAAACAAATAAAATATTTATGGAAGACTTAAATATGCCAAGGTTAGAAATGAGAAAAATGGTGATATATAACCAATTTACAGGAAAGCCTCCAGGAACAAATGGCATTCCAGTGAAGTACATAAGCTAGGAGTGAAGAAAGTGATAAAGTTCTAGAAGGTTTTGTTTAACAGTATTTTAAAACGCTGGCAGCGGCAACATTCTGGAAAAAGCTGTGGTGGATATAACACCTAAAGATGGTAAAGACCAATCAAATCCAGCTTCAGATAGGCCCATTTCAATTTCAAACCCTGATTATTAAGTGTTTATGTCAAATGGCCAAAACAATGGCAAATGTATTTCCAAAACTGATATGGATCAATGTGGTTTTGTGGAGGGGGAGGCAAACATTTGACAGCATTAACAGAACTATGATGATCGTGGAGTAAGCAGAATGTAAGAAAAAATATCACTGTTTTTGGAAGGTTTTGATGCATAGAAAGCATCTGATAGAGTAAGCTCGGATTTTATGAGTAATCAATTTGAAGTGTTTGCATTTCCAGATAAAATAATAAGGTTAATTAGGAGGATATATGAGAGATTGGAGGCAAACATTTAAGTGGGAGGGTTACTCTGATAAGATGCTTGTGAACAGAGGAACCAGGTAGGGGGTTTCCTCTTCCCCTTTTGTTATTTACATTAATATTTAGAACCATTGTCAAAAAAAATAAGGGAACCCAAAATTCAAGGATTTAATTGGTATAAAAGTTATCTTTGCAGATGATATTATTTTGTACTTCATAAAACCAGAAAAGGACTTCTCAGTGTTGTGAAACATTCTGAGATAGCTCTTTGTTTTTTCAGGACATAAAATTAATGAAGATAAAACAAAGGCTTTAGCTGTAAACCATGTACTCGCACACAAATTGGTTCAGCAATACCCATATTTATGGGGGCATGATAAAATTAAGTATTTAGGAGTAAGGGTAAAGAGGATGTTCTTATGGCAGCTAAGGATATGTGGAAAGAGGCTAAACAAAAGATTATGGAAAAAGTGAGAAAATGGAAGCTCTTGCCGATGAATATGGATAGCAAGATACAAGCAATAAAATGCTTTTAGTCCCTTTAGATTTATACACAGAGGTCAGGCATGTTTTTATCAACCAAAGGAGAAGATGTGGATAGTAATTAATAAAGAGTTGAAGGATTTTATCTGGGAGGGGAAGATGACAAGAATTAACTGGGATAAGCTGGAGGTTTGGGATTTTCTGATTTGAAGGGATATTTTAGACATATACAATTAAGGCTCTTACACATAACATGAACAGGGGAGCATTCAAGAAAAAAAAAAGTGTGTGATTTTGCATGCAGATTCTTGAGGATAAAAGTCATACAGAATATTATATTCATAAAGTAGCAGAAAGTATACTAAGAACTAAGCCAACACTGGAATAGAAAAAGGGGAGTCTGCCGATAGGGATGATTGCAATTATGGGTACAGAGAATAGACAAGAGGGTAATGGAATTTACTGGAGGAAGCTGGGAAAGGAAACAACGTGTTGACAGCAAATAATTAGAGAGGGGAAATGCTATAGAATGACAACAGGCCAGAAAGACATTTAGACTGCAGGCTAGAGACTGACTTCCATTGTCAGGGATTGATATTACAGTAAAGGCAAAGTGAAGGGGATAGGGGAATCCTAAGTGACAGACCTAAACTGATTGAGTTTTTAGTTGAAGCTACAACATAAGCTGCTGTTAAAAAGGGATAATTATTGCATGATTAACTACAGGAATCAGAGGTCGTCAGAAAAAGATGGTGAATTGCTTATCTAATCTCTCTTCCTAAAGAAACAATGGGAGGACATATGTATGGCTGCCAAATATGCAACAAAGTCTAGATGATTTAGGATTTTTGCCTGGAAGTGTTTGCATGGGTACTTTTATACCCGAAGCAGACTGCAAAGAATTTTCCTCAGGCAGATTGCAAATGCTGGAGGTGTGATGGGGAAGAAAGAAGTACTGGGAGCATACACTTTCAGAGTGTGTAATGAGTTGGCAGACTTTAAAAATTCTCTACAGAGTACTCTCTGTCAGGAATACTGGGAGATCAAATGAGTGTAACTAAGGACATTTTTTGAGCTGGAATACTGGATCTAAACTGCCTACACAGGAGTACAGCTTTGTTAAGTTTAATTCTGGTGGCTGCCAAAAAAACAATGACTAGAAAATGAAAGTACAAACCAACCATACTTGAAGTAGGGAATATTATAACAGCAATAAAAGAACAGGAGTGGAATCATTAGAAAAGGGTAGGATGAGTAAGTTACATAAAAAAATGAAAACTTTGGGAAAAATACAAGTATAAAAGTATTCTGGAGGAGGAATGAAGTTTACAAGAAGGCAGGAACTGAACAATTTATGTAATTGTTGGACTGGTTATATTGCACAAAACAATATACATTATGTATAAAGTTTGTAAATATGAACTTGTTAATATGGTTTGACTACTACTATCTAAATGTAAGTCAGCCTATGTCACAAATGATAATTCAATAAAAGTGCTTTAAAAAATAAAAATAAAAAGTAGATGCTCAAATGATCACTGTTATATTAATTAGCCTTGGGTACCTGGTCTACCTACCCAACATTGCTTGTTGATTTATCACAAGACTGTGGTTTGTCTGTAACCACTTGAACAGGTCCTGGGGACCAAAGAAGGTTCAGAGTTGAGTGCCTTGATCAGGGCAAATACCTCTTTGATATTTATGTGCTTGCATCTGTCCTTGGTGTCCCAACACCCCACAACACTATCTCTTCTGCAACTGTCCCCAAGCAATGTCTGAGGAGACTTACTGCCTTGGAACAAAGAGGGAGAAGGCGAGATCTCGATTTAAGGACACGTGTTGTCTCCTCCAAAAGATTTCTCTTCTGACAAACCCCAGCAGTTGGATTTGAAAAGATATAGGGTGTTTGTGCTGGGACCAAAGAGATTTCAGAAACCATTGCATCTTTCTCATCTGGAGTCTTGCCAGGGGTATCATGAGACCCAAAATCCTGAGGTACTCCCTCACAGCAACCAAACCTTAGAAATAGAGCTAGATATAGATCTAGACCCATTTTTCCCTGTGGGAAAAAAAAAAAGATTTTTAAAGGAGGTGTACAGCTGACATCCCAAGTGAAGGAGTCAAGAAAGACTTGAATGTTTTCTTGGAATCCCAGCTTGTGTAAGAGATCCCTCACTCTAGAGGGAAATTCCTTACACTTTGGAAAAAAAAAACTCTGCAAAGATAAGCAGGTGGTGTAAATATGGGAAAATGTAGATGACTTGTAGCCTGCAATGAGCTATAACTGGAGCTAGACACTTTGTGAACACTTTTTTTAAACAAAAACTTCTTTACTGAATTATCACGCATTATACATCACTTATAATATATCCAGTCATTGTCAATTAAGTATTACATAGCTCATTCATATCCTGCCTTCTTTTAAATATTGTTCATCCTCTGCATACAGTGTCCCCACAATTCCCATTTCTTCCTATGTAGTTTGCTCCTTTCCTTTTCTAAAGATCCCAATTCCAGTTGCTTTATCTCTATTACTATATTCACTACTTCTGGTAAAGTTTGTTTAGACTGATTTCCATTTTCAAGTAATTGCGTTTTTGACAGCCACCATTATTTAACTCAGCAAGGCCTTACTATGTCTAGGCAATTCCTATTCTGTATTATAGCTCAAAAAGATCATCTCCTTAAGTTACACCAGTCTGCTCACCAAATATCTCCGACAGAGCAGTCTGCAGGGAATCTTTAAAGTCTGCCAACTCATTACGCTCCCAGAAAATGTGTTCTCAGTTACCTCTTTCTTCCCCATCGCACTTCCAACATTTGCTGTCTGAGGAAAAATTCTTTTGAGTCTACGTGTGGTATAAAATACCTATGTAAACACTTCCAAGCAAAGATCCTAAATCTTCCAGACTTTGTTGCATATTTGGGAGATATACATATATCCCCCACTGTCTCTTTGTGAATTGCTTATCCAGTCTCTCTTCCCAATCCTTTCTAAGCTTCTCTGATTGATTCTTATAGTTGTCATGAAATATTTTAAATGTTCTACTAATTATTCTTGGCATTTACCATTATATTACCTTTCCCTTGCTAGTTATTTGCTCCCAATACCTTGGATCCTTTGCCAGTTTTCTCCAATTTCAGTCCCTTCTTGCCTACTATCTGTATCCCTAATTGCAACTACCCTTTTGGCAGAATCTCTTTTCTCCATTCATGTGCTGGCTTAGTTCTTAAACTACTTTCTGCTATTTTATAAATATAATAGTCTGTATGATTACTGTCATTCTCCTTTAGGGTCTGCATCCAAAATCCCAGTCTCTCCTTGTCTCTTGAGCTTCTGCCCTGTACCATCATCCCTTTCCATTCTGAATTATAGTTTTCTGCTTGTGCTATGTATAACAGCCTTAAATGTGTTGCTCTAAAATACCCCTTCAAATTGGATAATCCTAGTCCACCTTGCCCTATTGGAAGAATCAGCTTATCCCACTTGACCCTTGCCGTCTTCCCCTCCCAGATTAAATCTTTAGCTCTTTTTTAATTGCCATCCACAATTTCTCCTCTGGTTGATCAAAATATGCCTGACCTGCGTATAAAAATAAAGGGACTAAAATGAGAAGTTATGTACCTACCATAACGTTCCATGTTAGTTGTCTTCTCTCGCCTTCTTTCTTGCTGGATGGGTTCGGAACCGAACCTCGGCTCCGACTCGGCCACTTACTAAAGCTTGAGAGCTAATTTTACCGGCTCGAGGCAACCCTATATCCCATGATGCTAGGAGATAACTACCCAGATCTCGTTTGGTAGCTGAAAAACAACCTAGGCAATATAGTCCTCCAACTGGAGAGGAGGAGGAAAAGGATAACCCCGAAAGGATCGGTATCTAAGCTGAAGTTACCCTAGGACAAGGTATTTGGCTGAAAATGCAAGATCAGGACCCTTCAAAGAAGGGGGAAAAACGTCTCGGACTGTCCAGGCTAGGGGGATGGCGGGCGGGACGCAAGAAAGAAGGCGAGAGAAGACAACTAACATGGAACGTTATGGTAGGTACATAACTTCTCAATGTTAAGTTGTCAATCTCACCTTCATTCTTGCTGGATGGGACCACGTCCCTAGCACCTTCATCCTGAGTGGCTCATTGGAACAGACTCTTGAGAACGGTGGAACCAAAGTTTGCCCTGCTTCTGGAGGCCATGTCCAATTTGTAATGCGATACAAAGGTATGAGGAGAAGCCCATGTGGCTGCCGCGCAAATAGTGTCTATTGGTAGTCTGGCTTGAAAGGCTGTTGATGTGGCTAGTGCCCTGGTTGAATGGGCTCTTGGCCTAGAAGGCAATTCTTTACCTCTGAGTTGGTAAATATACGTGATCAAAGAAGAGAGCCACCAAGACAAAGTTACCTTGGATACTGGAAAGCCTTTCCTATTTTCTGCATAAGATAAAAAGAGTTGATCAGATTTCCTGATTTGTTTAGTTCTGTCCAAATAATATCGGAGCTGATGATGAACATCCAGACAATGCAGCTTTTGCTCCGCCCTGTTCGTATAATTAGGGAAAAAAAGTGGGAGGTCAATTGATTGATTTAAATGTGTCTGCGAAGCCACCTTGGGTATGAAAGAGGGGTTTGTTCTTAGAGAAACTCTGTCTTGTGGAAGACTAAGTAAGGAGGACGAATGCAAAGGGCATGAAGTTCAGATACTCTCCTAGCAGACGTAACAGCGACCAGGAAGAGTGTTTTCCAGGAAAGTAATTTCAGTGAACAGGAAGCCGCAGGTTCAAAGGGAGGTAGAATCAAGGATGTTAAAACTAGGTTTAGATCCCACTGTGGTGGAGGATCTTTGATCGGAGGTTTGAGTAAAAAGACACCTCTAAGGAATGCTTTGCAAAGCTTATGGGACATGATGCTGCAGTCCGACAGACCTATATGCAAATTTGAAATGGCTGCCAACTGAACTTTTACTGTGGAGGATGAAGACCCTGAATGAAAAATTTCAGCTAGGAAATCTAAGACCGAGTGAATTGGAGCAGTGAACGGATCTATATTTCTAGCCTTTGCCCAGAAGGAAAAACGTTGCCATTTACTAGTGTAAATCCTTCTGGTAGAAGATTTAAGGGAAGCTACTATAATATCCCTGACGGGATTTGAAATCATAGGAAGCCTGGCTAGGGACGGAAGTGGAGCAACCAAGCAGTGAGGTTGAGAGAATGAAGGGATTGGTGCAGCTGCCTCGACTGATGGGCCAAAAGATCTGGCAATTGATCCAGATGCCAAGGCTGCTCCACGAGATAACGATGCAGGAACGGAAACCATATCTGTCGAGGCCAATAAGGGGCAATGAGAATCATCTTGGCTCTCAAGGCGGTTGCTTTCTGAATTACCTGTGATATTAACGGAAGGGGTGGAAAGGCGTAAAGAAGTCCCTGAGGCCAATCGTGGAATAGAGCGTCTCTGGGGGGATGGCCTGGCAGGAGGAAGAGAGTGAAGAAGTCAGGGTATTTGCTGTCTTGAGGTGTAGCAAAAAGATCGCAGCAAGGAAGGCCCCACTTCTGAAAAATCTCTTCCGTCACAGATGGTTTGAGAGACCACTCGTGTGGCATGAGGATAGCTCTGCTCAACCTGTCCGCTATGATGTGGGACTTCCCGGGGATATGAGTTGCTATCAGAAACCGCTGAGAAGAGATCGCCCATTGCCAAAGTCTGAGAGCTTCTCGACACAGGGGATAGGACTTGGTTCCGCCCTGCTTGTTGATATACCACACTACGGACATATTGTCCATTTGGATTGCAATAGTCCCCAGGAGAAGAGAGTATTGGAGGGCTTGCAACGTCAAAAGCACTGCTCTCATCTCCAGGACATTTATGTGCAGGTGGCATTCGAAAGGTTGCCATGTGCCGTGAACTGTCCTGCCCTGAAAATGCCCCCCCCCCACCCGATCAGGGAGGCGTCCGATGTGACCGTGGTGACCGGAGAGGGGGGAATAAAGAGTCTGCCTTGATGGACTTGATGGGAGCTCATCCACCAAGAGAGATGATTTTTGCAAATTGGAGTTATCATGATCTTGTAGTGCATGGGGAGTTGTTGGAAAGACCATTGGGCGAAAAGCATCCACTGTAGAAGATGCATGTAAAAACGGGCAAGAGGAAGAAGTGTGATGGCGGCTGCCATGAGCCCTAATACTTTCAGGACATACCTGGCCTGAATTCTGTCGCTTTGAAGCAGAACATGGACATGATTTTGGATATCTAAAATCCTTTGATCTGTTAGCTTTGCTGAAAGCTGCACGGTGTCCAAGTTGGCACCTATGAAGGTAATAGATTGACAAGGCAGACTTTTCGAAATTTATAGAGATTCCTAGTCCTCTGCAAATGTGGACGGTGTAATCTCTGGCCTGAAGAAGTTGATGCCTGGTGGTGGCGGTGAGGAGCCAGTCGTCTAGATATGGAAACACCTGGAATCCTTGACGCCTCAGGTGAGCCGAAACCGCTGCCATACATTTAGTGAACACTCTGGGGCTGTAGTGAGACCAAAGGGCAGGGCTCTGAATTGGTAGTGACTGGCCCCCAGCCGGAAGCGGAGAAACCTCCTGGAGCGCCTGTGAATTTTGATGTGATAGTACGCGTCCTGAAGGTCCACAGAGCACATCCAATTGTCCTTGCCCAGAAAGGGTAGAATGGACTGTAGCATGACCATCTGGAATCTTGTCTTTTTTACAAACTTGTTTAGTTTGCTGAGATCTAATATTGGTCTCCAGTCCCCTGTTTATTTTGGTACCAAAAAGAACTTTGAGTAGACTCCGGATCCTATTTGGTCTGCTGGGACTGGCTGGATGGCACTTTTTGCTAGTAACTTTGAAATTTCTAGCACTGCTTGTTCCCTTAGACTGGGTGGAACGTCTGGAAGGGATCCCTTTTGTTGAGTTGGGGTTTGGATAAAGGGAATTTTGTAACCCTCGGATATAACCGACTGTACCCATTTGTCTAAAGTAAGGGAGAGCCAGGCTTTTGGGTACAGCGATAATCTTCCCACGACTGCCTCTGAAGGTGGACAGTCGGGCAACATCTCAGGGATGTTGGAAGGGTTTGTCAGAGAGAGACTCTCTGTTACCCTGATTCTGCGGACCCCCTCTGCCTCTTGGGCGGCGTCTGTTGTTGTTACCCCCTCTGCCTCTGGGGGTAAACTGACCTCTTGCGTCAGGCGTGACTCCTTGTGATTTGCGGAACCACATTTTTCCACCCTTTTGACCCTTAGGATATGGTCTGGAAGGTGTGGAGAAACTGACTCCTACGGCAGAAATAGTCTTGCCATCTTGCTCGCATCTGGTCAAGGTGTCTTTCACTTGAGGGCCGAACAACGTCGAACCATCAAAGGGGGAGTTAGTGAAGGACACCTTGAAGGGGTCTGCAAAATTACAAAGCCGCATCCAGGCGTGACACCTTAAGGCCACACCAGCGCCTGCAGCTCTACTCGCTCCATCGACTGCATAGGAAATGAGCCGCATGGAGGAGTTAACAATGGAGTTTAGGGTTCCCAGCTATGAGTTGATTTTCTCTTGGGACCCAGCAGCTGACGGATCCTGTAAAACTTCACCCAACTCTTTGAGAACATCTCTCTGAAGGCGGGTGAAGTGACAAGTAATTCAGCGACCGCATGGCAAAGGTCGCTGAAGAAAACATCTGCTTGCCGTACCTATCCATAGTCCTAGAATCCTTGTTAGGAGGATGGGATAGGTACTGAAGGATCGGCTAGTTCCTTCTTGGTGGCTGCAGCCACCACCATGGCATCAACCGGGACACCTTTTGTTAGAAATTGCCTATCCGCTGGAGCCGTAATAAATTTAGAAGGCCTCCGTGGGGTGGGTTCCACTGAATCCGGGGCAGTCAACGCCTTCCGTGCCACCACGTCCATAAGGGGGTCGAAAGGCGGAGACACCCAGGAGGTGGAGGGTCGAGAACCAAATGCCTCCAGGTAAACCGACTCGTCCTCAGAAGGATTAAGGGAAGACCAGTTCCCCCTCTGTTTCAGGATTTCAAGGATGTCTGAGAAGGAGACATCCTCAGAGGGGGACCTTGGGGATCCTTCCGACTCATCCAAGTCAGTATCAGATGTAATGGACTCAGGGGAGTCCACATGCTTCCTCTTACATGTCCTCTTGCGCGGAGGTTCACCTGAAGGGTCAGGAGAAGCCTCAGAAGAGGAAGATATTCCCAGTGGGGAAACCTGAGGCATTGGGTCTCTGGGTCCGGGAGCAAGAGAGTGGGAAGAGACGTCAGCAGGCACTGTAGTGGGAGGAGCTGATGGAGCTGACTGTTGACCGTGCCCTGGGGCTAGTACACTCCTCATCACCTCGAAGGCTCCCCTATCAGATAGGCCAGAGGGCTCCCGCTCCAAAGAGGTAGGAACCCCAGGCCGCACAGACAGTGACGGCTCCGAAGCCAATGTCGGGGCCGAGCTCATCAGCGCCGACGCTCCGAGAGGGAGAACGGGGTCGGACAAGGGTCCGATGCCACTCGCCCCCTCGGAGACGGCGAGAGAGACCAGGTGCCCAGATCTCTCCAATGAAGGTATCAAGGAGGAGATCGGAGCAGAAGACAGAGCCGAAGGGGAAGGTATCGGCTCAGACGCCACAACAGTCACGGCTCCGAGGAGCTCTGGCTCCAAACTCTGAGGGAGAGTCGAAGGAGGAATAGTAGGTAGAGTTGAAATAGCCACTGTCTGATGAGACGGGCTATGAAGCATTTGGGCCAGTGCTTGACACTTTAACAGTCTGATCACTCTCTCGAGGTCATGGTCGGAAAGTCTGGACAACCGAGAAGAACGGCTCCGATGGCTCCGCTCTGAGAGCAAGGGCGACCCTGGAGCCGAATGGATCGATTCCAGAGATGGAGATCTGGATCTTTTTCTGGAGATGGATGGAGCCGAAGACACGTCGGCCCCAGCCAGAACCGACCGTGAAAGTAAAGGCTCAGCAGTATCGGCGCCGAGTGGAGCCGAAGTTGGAAGCTGCGGCACCGAAGCATCGGCTCCAGCCGGAGCCGATGTTGCCACAGATGATGAGCCAGCAGCCGAAGGCTTAGGACTCAGAGCCGACGGTTTTGCTGGCTTCGAGGGCTTCCCCGGCACGGACTTAGGCGGGGTGCCCTCGGGCTTTAATAAGCGCCTTAATATTAATTTGTTCCTGCGCTCCTGCAGGACTCTTGGGCTGAATGCATGACACACAGAACAAGAGTCCTGCAGGTGCAGGGGTCCCAGGCAGTAAACACAAGAAGTGTGACAGTCTGTCAGAGACATCTGACAGCATGAGTCACACTTCTTGAAGCCTGAGACCTTTGTGTCCTTCGACATAGTACTGTCGAAGAAAAGGCACAAGTAAAAAACACACACACACACACACACACACACACACACACACACACACACACACACACACACACACACACACACACACACAATCCAAGCAAACTAGTTAAACAGGGATACACAAGCGCACCACAGGCACAGCAGAGAATCCCTGTCAGGAACTAGGAAAGGAGCAGGCCTAAGGCCTAAAGTAGGGGGAGGGATTAAAATGGATAAAAGGGGAAAGAAATTTAGCACTAACGGGAAAAGGGATGTAATATAACTGTTAGCTAACTAAACAAAGAAAGGGAGTGGGAAGGCTAAGTTTCAAAGGTGACTTTGAAGTAATGAAAATCCCAACACTTACCAAGAGCCGGTAAAACGCACCTCGTCAGCGAAGCGGCAAACGAGATATGGGAAGTTATCGCCTAGCATCATGGGATATAGTGTTGCCTCGAGCCGGTAAAATTAGCTCTCGAGCTTTAGTAAGTGGCTGAGTCGGAGCCGAGGTTCGGCTCCAAACCCATCCAGCAGGAATGAAGGCGAGATTGACAACTTAACATCGCATTTTAATTGCTTGTTGTACCTTACTATCCACATCCATACAACAAAGCTTCCAGTTTCTCAGTTTTTGTATTATCTTCTGTTTAGTCTCCTCCCACATATCCTTAGCTGCCACAATGGAGGGATTTTAATCCCTCCTCCTAAATACTTCATTTTTCATGTTTCCATAAATATGGTAAATACTGGACCAATTCATGTGTGGGTACATAACTTATGGCTATTGCCTTTGTTTTAGCTTCATTATTTTGGGAACACTCTTGGTTTAGTGGGTGAACCAAACAGTAAAGCAGAGAACTGATAATGTAATCCAGATCCACAAAACGTTAACAAATGTCTCAAATCTAGATGAATACAGTTTGGATAAGCATCTTTAAATACAGTATTACAGGAAACTTGAAACAGGAAGAACATGTAGCAAGTTGTTTAGTGACATTATTTTGAATTTGGGGACTAAAACAGTTTTGGGAAAGAAAGAAAGATCTAGAACTGGTCTCCAAGCATTTTCTTTCTTTACCCACTAACATCATCCTTGAATAAAACCATCCCCCACCTAGGAAGGGGGAACTTGTTCCATCACGCCTCAGAAAAGCATCCGATGAAAAAGCAGTGGAAAAGAATGAGGAATGACCCCCCAGGAAAGGAGGAATTTCCTCCTACTGCCATCTATAACACTGATGAATGATTTTCAGAACCCATTTGTCTGAAAGTATCTACTGCCAAAGAGAGAGATTTGGACTATCTAGAAGGAAAAAAAGGTGCAAGGGTGGAATGGGGGTAACTAGATCTCTTGAAAAGTCAATCAGGTTTGTTGGACTTGCCCGAGGTTTTAGGACCCCCTTGCCATTTCTTCTTAAATGTCTGTTTACCTGTATTTTGTTGAGAGTGTTTTGCCAAAATTGGATGAGACTATGAAAAATCCTTTAGAAAATTTGGAAACAGAAGGCTGAGAAATCTTACAAATTCTCTAGATCAGCTTGACGTTTTCATCACACTTTTTCATCACTTCTAAAGCACAGGGGCCAAACACTAAATCTTTATCCAAAGTGAATTTAAAATTAGATTTTTATCATCATCTGGGAAGTTTTGAGAATGCAGCCATGACAACCTCCCCAATACAGTACTGCTGACCACAGCTCTAGAATAAGGATCAACAGAGTCATACACATATCATACACACACTGTAAACAATGAGTAGTGACCTGTGCAATAGAAGGAACAAAGTTATTTAAAGCAAATTTTTCCCCACAAGAAGAAACTGCACATCAAACATTCCTCATACTTGCACAATTAGTCAGAACAAAGTAATATATGAGCATAACAATTCAAAATTTTGAAAATCAAATTTCCGGAAGTATGCACTTTTTTCCCCCATATCTATCAATAATTTTCCCACCCTTATCAGAAAGAGTAGGATTGGAATTAACTAAGTACAAAAAACAAGAGAAGTTTCTTACACTGTTTTGAATTAACTAAGTACCTAGCAGCAGTCAGATCAACTAAATTTAAAAGACCAAGGAACTTCATACATTCTATTTGCCTTTTTAGGGACAGCTGACAGACTATTGGGAAAATTGCAGGCAGTAATACACACATTGTCTAAAGCAGACAGAAAGTACAGTTGTGTACACTTAACATAAATGTAGATGATCGAGTGTATTCACTGTTCCAGTAGTAATGATTGCAGGTTGTCCTCAGTCGGCCTAATTAAAGTCTTGGGTCCTGCGTCGGTTGCTGTCCCTTCTTCCATGACGTCACGTCGTCAGGGGTATAAAACATGCAGCTGACGCCATTACATCAGCTTTTCTTGCCCCAGATGTCAGGTGTCCCCAAAATGGGGAGCAAATAAAATTAAAATCACAAAAATATACCTCTAACCAAAAGCAAATACACCAAAAAGGATTTTAAGCATAGTAAAAGAATGTATTGGTATAATAAGAGAAAAACAGGGGGCTGGAGGGAGGGTAACTAGGACTGTAACAGTGAATACACTCGAACATCTACATTTATAGTAAGTGTACACATCTGTACTATGTTGTTTGTGTTTCACTGTTGCAGTCATTACATTTGGGTAGATTCCCAAAGCTATGGTTGGGAGGATGGATTTATACAGAATTAGGATCAGCTATAAGGCCCTGCAAGACAGCTGTGGCAAAGTCAGCTCTGGATTTAGAGAAAATTGGTAAATGATAATGCTTGGGGAAAGTATGTACTGAACTCCAGGTAGCAGCTTCTAGAATATCCCTGGTTCTGAACACCTCTGAGAAAGGCTGCAGAAGTAGATGCAGCCCTGGTGGAATGAGATCTGATTCCCAGGGGTATAGGTTTTCCATGGTGCTTATAGCAAAAATGAATGCAATGGCTTATCCATTTAGAAATGGTTTGCTTTGAAATAGCCTTCCCCCTCTGCCCCAGCAGCAAATGCCACTAGCAATTGTTCAGATTTTCTTCAAAATTTAATTCTGTCCAAGTAGAATCTAAGTTGTCTGTGCACGTCCAAGGAATGCAGAATCCGTTCCCCTTTGTTCTGTGGATTGGGATAGAAGGTTGGCAAATGAATGGACTGGTTAAGAGCCACACTGGAAGCCACCTTGGGCATGAAGGATGGGTTTTTCCTCAGAGATACCTTGCCCGCATGAAAGATGATGAAAGCCTCCACTGCCATAAGGGCCTGTAATTCAGATATCCTTCTAGCTGAAGTGATTGCTAAGAGGAAGGCTGTTTTCCAAGAAAGAAATTTTATGTCTGCAGTAGCAGCTGGCTGGAAAGGAGGTAAAGTGAGCTTTTCCAAAACAAAGTTAAGGTCCCAGGCAGGAGTAGGAGCTCTCCTGGGTGGTCTCAAGTTCTCTGCCCCTCCAAGATACTGCTTGAGCAGAGGATGAGAGAAGAGGGGTAGTTCTGTGTTATAGTGAGCTGAAATAGCTGAGGCGTGGGTTTTAATAGAGGAAAAAGAAAGGCCCTTGTGAAGCATCTCAGTTAAATATTGCAAAATCTGAGGTAAATTGGGCGCTGCTGTGCTCATCCCTAAAGATTGATTCCAGGCACAGAATCTTTTCCATTTGTCAGCATACGATTTTCTAGTACTAGGTCTTCCCACCTCCAAGATGACATCCATCACAGGTTTGCTGAGGGATGCTAACGGTGAATTTAAGTAATTAGCCAAGCTGCAAGGTTCAGTGTTGGGAGCTGAGGGTGCAGAATTTGGTTCTCCTGCTGAGACAGTAAGGAAGGTGTCTGAGGCAGGTGCCATGGAGATATTTATGACACACTGTGCAGGAGTGGGTACCAGTGTTGGTGTGGCCAGTCTGAAACAATCAAAATCATTTTTGTTTTTTCCTGTTTGACTTTTAGCAGAACTTTGGAGGGCAGAGGCAGAGGTGGAAAGGCGTAGAATGGTAGGTTTTTCTAGCTGAAGGACAGAGCATCCACTTTCCAGGCTTTTTTGTGAGGAGTCCTTGTGCAAAATTTATCCAAGTGGTAGTTGTGGGGGGAGGCAAATAGATCCATGTCTGGGCTCCCCCATTTGCTTGTCAATGTGTTGAAAATCCGTGGTTCCAGATTCCACTCGTCTAGGTCCATGAGATTTCTGCTTAGTCCATCTGCCAGTGCATTCAGTTTTCCTGGCAGGAATTGAGCTTGTAGTTGCACTTGGTGGCTCAAGGCTGTGTTCCACAATGCCACGGCTAATCTGCAGAGGGGGTAGGAATGTGTACCCCCCCCCACTTGTTTATGTACCACATAACCATGGTGTTGTCCGTCTTTACCATTAGTTGTCCTTGATGAATGTAGTCCTTGAAGGCTATCAGAGCATTCTGTACAGCTAGCATTTTGATTGATATGTAGGTGCATTTGATTTGAGTTCCATTTGCCCCGAATGCACTTCCCTGCCTGGTGAGCCCCCCATGCATAGTCTGTTGCATCTGTAGTTAGGGTTTGGGCGGCAGGGGGTAGTGTGAATGGCAGTCTCTTGTTTTGGTGGCAGGCCTCTGCCCACCATAGGAACTCCAGGCATAGGCAAGGTACGATAGGAATCATTGTTTCCAGGTTGTGACAATGTTGACTCTTTAGACTTTTTAAGTGCCACTGAAGTTTCCTCATATGCAGTCTTGCATATGGAATTAGAAGAATGCAGGAGGCCATGAACCCCAAGGCTTGCAGTATTTGTCTTGCAGATAGCAGGGTTTTTGCGGCAAGTTACCAAATGAATTTGCTTTTCTGGCATGAGGAAAGCCATCTGGGCAGCTGTATTCAAGCTTGCACCCAGGAATGTAATCTGTTGAGAGGGTACCAGTTGTGATTTCTTTTCGTTTATGGTGTACCCCAGACAAGTTAGAACCCTTTTTACAAACGCCAGATGATTTATAAGTACGGCCTGGTTTTCTGCCTGAATTAGACCGCCCAGGTATGGATATATTTGAATATTTCTTTGCCTGCAAAATGCAATTACTGGAGCCAGGCATTTTGTGAATACCCTGGGCGCAGTAGACAAGCCAAAGGGCAGTGCAGAGAACTGATAATGCAAGTAGCCTGCTTTGAAGCGTAGGTATCTTCTGCAAGATTCCCTGACTGGGATATGCAGGTAAGCTTCTTTTAAATCTAGAGTTGCCAACCAGGCATCTTTGCCTAGCATAGGAAGTAAAGTACAGTTTTGTACCTACCATAAATGTAGATGTTCGAGTGCTCATACAGATGCAGTCATAACAGATGGGTTATCCTGCCGTCAGGCGGGTCCTCGGTCGGCCGAATTCCAAAGTCTAGGTCCGGCGTCGGTTGTCATCGCTTCTTCCCTGACGTCAGTGCAGCAGGGGTATAAAAGAGGCAGCCGACGCCATATTCTTCAGTTTTTCTTGCCCCAGATGTCAGGTGCCCCCAGAAGGAAGGTAAACATAATGTTATGCAAAGATGCAATGTTGATAAATCACAAACAGTAGTTGCAAGCAAATACACCATAAAAAAATACCCCAAAAAGGTTCTATGAAAAGTGTTTGTTATAAGGCCTGTCCTAAGAGGGGATGGAGGGAGGGAAACCTGGACTGCAGCTGTATGAGCACTCGAACATCTACATTTATGGTAGGTACAAAACTGTACTATGTTCATCGTGCATACAGCTGCAGTCATAACAGAGGAGTAGAATCCCAAAGCTAAGTAAGGGTGGTAGGCACTAAGTGGTACTAGGAGGGGCTAGGATGCCCTGCAGGACTGCTGTGGCAAAGCCCGCTCTAGATTTTGAGTATAGTGGGAGGTGATAGTGCTTGGAGAAAGTGTGCACTGAACTCCAGGTGGCTGCTTCCAAAATGTCCTTGGTAGGGACCCCCCTGAGGAAGGCTGCAGAGGTAGCTGTGGCTCTGGTGGAGTGGGATCTGATGCATGCAGGCACAGTTTTTCCATGAAATGAGTAACAAAAGCGTATGCAGTGGGCTATCCATTTTGAAATTGTCTGTTTGGAAATAGCCTTTCCCTGAGCACCTGCTGCATAGGACACAAAGAGTTGCTCAGATTTCCTGAATGGCTTTGTTCTGTCCAAACAGTAACGAAGTTGTCTGTGAATGTCCAAGGAATGTAGTAGTCTTTCCCCTTTGTTTTGTGGACTAAAATAAGATAGATAAAAGGTAGGTAAGTGGATAGTCTGATTCAAAGCTACACTGGATACTACCTTTGGCATAAAGGTAGGGTTGGTTCGTAAGGAAACTCTGTCCTGATGGAAAATGATGAATGGTTGCACAGCCATGAGGGCCTGTAGCTCCGAAACCCTGCGTGCTGAGGTGATAGCCAGAAGAAAGGCTGTTTTCCATGACAAGTACTGTAACTCTGTTGAAGAAGCTGGCTCGAAGGGAGGAAGGGTCAGCTTTTCCAATATGAAGTTGAGGTCCCAAGCAGGGACTGGTGGTTTCCTTGGGGGTTTTATATTCTTTGCCCCTCTGAGGAACTGCCTTAAGAGAGGGTGAGAGAATAAAGGAGGATCTGTGTTTTATTGTGCAGAAATGGTTGAAGCGTGGATCTTGATGGAGAAGGAAAGTCCATTGTTTAACATCTCAGCTAGGTACTGTAAAATTTGAGGTATATTTATTACCCAAGGATTCTGTCCCTTTTCTTGATTCCAGGCACAAAATCGTTTCCATTTGGCGGAGTAGGCCTTTCTAGTAGAGGGTCTTCTGGCCTCCAAGATGACATCCTGCACCTCCTTGGAGAGGAGAAACTGTTGAGAAATCAAGGAATTCTCCATGCAGCTAGATTTAGAGTTTTGAGATTGTTGTGAAGGGTTTTGTAGTTGTGCTGGGACAACAGGAGAGGGAATAGAGGTAGGATCCATGGTGGGGAATGTGTCAGGCTCTTCAGGAGTGGATACCAGTGCTGTCTTGGCCAGTCTGGAGCAATGAGAATAATTTTTGGCCTCTCTGCTCTGGCTTTTAATAGAACTTTGGGCAGCAGAGGAAGAGGCGGGAAAGCATAGACTGTCAATGTTGCCCAATTGAAGGAAAGTGCGTCCACTTTCCAGGCCTGTGGATGATAGGTCATTGAACAAAATTTTTTCAACTGGCAATTTCTGTGGGTAGCAAAGAGATCCATGTCTGGCTGTCCCCATGCCTGAGTTATCTTTGTGAAAACTTGAGGATGCAACTTCCATTCGTGTGGATCTGTCATATTTCTGCTTAGGTCGTCTGCCATTGTGTTTTCCTTCCCTGGCAGGAATTGTGCCTGTAGTTGAATTTGCAATTCCAGTGCTGTGTTCCATAGGGTCATGGCTTGCCTGCACAGGGGGTATATGAATGAGTTCCCCCCTGTTTGTTTATGTACCACATCACTGTGGTGTTGTCTGTCCTTATCAATAGCTGGCCTGGATGCAGTAGGTCTTTGAAAGTCATAATAGCCTTTTGCATGGCTAGCCATTTCCTTTTGGTTGATGTGAAGGTGCTTCTCTTTTCCAGTCCATTTTCCCTGAATGCACTGATCTGTCATATGTGCTCCCCAGGCGTAGTCTGAGGCATCTGTTGTGATGATTTGAGTTGCACAGAAAGGAAGACCTGTGTTTCTTTGGCAAGCTTGAGTCCACCACAGAAATTCCTTTTGAAGGCATGGAATGAGTGGTATAATTGCTTCCAAGCTGTGGCTGTGTTGAGACCATAAGTTTTTCAGGTACCATTGAAGTTTCCTCATATGCAGCTTTGCACATGGGATTAGTAGGATGCAAGATGCCATGAATCCCAGAGCCTGCAGGACTTTCCTTGCAGTTAGCCTGGTGTAAGTTGCCATTTTTCTGAAGTACTGAGACAGTTGCCCTTGCTTGTCTGGCATGAGGTAGGCCATTTGGGTGGTTGTATCCAAGCTGGCACCCAGGAAAATTATTTGTTGAGAGGGTATTAGTTTTGATTTCTTTTTGTTGACTATGTATCCCAGGAAGTAACAGTTTTATTACAAACGCCAGGTGTTGCAGTAGTATGCCCTTGCTGTCCGCTTGGATCAGGCAGTCGTCCAGATATGGGTAGATTTGTATCCCTTGTAGTCTGCAGAAGGCGATTACTGATGCCAGGTATTTCGTAAACACTCTGGGTGCAGTAGATAAGCCAAAGGGCAATGCAGAGAATTGGTAATGGGTTGAACCTGCAAGAAATCTGAGGTATCTTCTGCAATCTTGTCTGATAGGGACATGCAGGTATGCCTCCTTGAGGTCCAATGTTACCAGCCAAGACTCCTTTGCCCAGCATGGGAAGAAGCTACTGTAATGTGAGCATCTTGAATTTTGGCACCTGTAGATAGGTGTTTAGGATGGATAGGTCTAAGATAGGTCTGCAATCTTTGTCTTTCCTTGGTACCAGGAATAGTCTGGAATAAAACCCTTGACCTTGTTCCTTTGCAGGTACCTCTTGAATTGCTTTCATGTCCATGAGAGCTGAAACTTGTTTTTGTGCCTCTGCCCTTTGATTTTGTGGCAGGTTTGGCATGCCTCTCATTTTTGGAAGGGTGTGAAAGTGGAACCTGTAGCCTCTGTCTATAATGTCCAGAATCCATTTGTCTTTTGTAACAATATGCCAATTTTTTGAGAATGTCAGTTTTCCGCCCAAAGGTGCTGCCATTAAAGCTTTGCTTGGCAGGTGTAGGGGGAAGTCATTGTGTCCGTTTTCTAAAAGACCGTGATCTATCTTCTGCACCTCTTGGGGTTGGTGCTTGCCACTGTCTGGCTCTGAAAGATCCTTGAGGTTGCCCTCTACCCCTTGGGTGCCTGTATCTGCCCCTTTGAGGTCTGTCCGTGGCTGGAAAGGACCAATTTTTTGAAGGCCAGTTTCTGCTGAAACGTGGAGGCTGTACCTGCAGGAAATCTTTCACTGTTTGCATTGATTTCGCTTTTTCCTCCATTTTCTTTAGCACCTCCTCAGCTTTAACACCAAACAATATATCTTTTTGAAGAGGTGCATCTAATAATTTAGCTTTGACATGATCTGGTAAGGTTTGCTCTTTGAGCCAAGCATGCCTACGTATAACAGACCCCGTAACAGCAGCTCTACATGAGGCCTCTAAAGCATCAAAACCACACTGCAAGGTATGTTTACCCACTTGCTCTGCACCATGCAACAAATCCTGCAACTCTTTTAAATCTGGTTGCTCTGGTTGTGTCATCTTGCTTTTCAGCTGAGATATCAAAAACTGTTGATACTTTAACATATGGAACTGACAGTTTAATGCCCTCATGGTTAAGGTGGCCGAGGTGTACACCTTTTTCCCCCACATTTCTAAAGATCTGGAATCTCTCTCTGAAGGTAATGGGTTTTTAGCAGTAGAGGCCTTAATTCCCTTGGGACCCTGTGAAATTGTTTCTGGGTCAGCAGTATGGCTTTTACATAGAAACTGGTGGGAGTCAGGAACCCGGTAATACCTGTCTGGTTTAACAGGAGCTAGAGGCAAAGAATCTGGATTAAGGCTGGCTTCTGTGTACACATCATACAATATATCTAAAACAGGAGGGATAGCCAGAGGCCTATGCTGGGGGAGCAGAAGAAATTCCCTGAGCCTTTTCTTGGAGTCTGAGTAATCTTGGCCTTCCCAATGAAAGTGTTCCCTCAAAGTATGCAGGGTTTCCCCAAAAGAGAAGTCCTCAGGGGGGGAGACCGAGGGAATAGACTCCTCTGCATCAGAGTCTTCGAATGGAGAATAGGCATAATCCTGGTCCTCCGATAGTTCTGAGGTAATAGAAGCTTGATCTGAGGAAGGTAGTCTTCCTCTAATCTGGGCCTTTTGTCAGAGGGGGGTTGAGAACCCCTGATAAGAGTAATCAAATCCTCAGCCATTTTAAGCATCTGTTTTTTAGGCATGGTGCCTTGAGAGGGGGTCTGAGGAACCTGTTTTTTGGTTTTCATGGCTGCTTTAGATTTAGTGAAGGCTTTAATAGAGAAGGAGGAAGGCCTGAAGACCCCTTGAGAAATGGCAGACCTGTCTAAATTCTGAGTTTCCCCCCCAGGAGTGGCATCGGGATCTGTAGTAGGAATGGGGGCCGAGGAGCCTGCGACCTCGGGTACTGAAGACACCGGTAATGCATTGTCATCGGTAGTCAGGGGCTGCGTAGGCGCCTCGCTCAGTACCGGAGAACCGGTAGTCGGCCTTAGCGTGGTTTCAGTAGGTGGTGCGGACCTCGTATGTCGGTCCTTATCTTTGCGTTTTTTGCTCAAAACTGGAGTCGGAGTATCCGACGACATAATATAATTAAATTTTTTGCCGAAAAAGTGAAGGGCGAACTCCGCCCGATGCTTAATAGTGCGTTTATTGAATCTAGCACAGAAACAGCAGGCCGAGACGTCGTGGTCTGGGCCTAAGCAAGGTATACAGAAAGAGTGGAAATCCTTATGCGGTATTTGCTTCCCACAAGAAATGCAATTATTAACTTTGTCTGACATCGGTCTGAGGCAAGAAAAGTTTCCAACGGGTACTTAGCTTTCAAGAAGACTTCGGCTGAAATACTTTCGTAAATCTCAGGAGCTGGCCGACCGGCACTTGCGAACTGCTTCTGCTTCGGGCACCGCGTGGCAAGAAAGACTGAAGAATATGGCATCGGCTACCTCTTTTATACCCCTGCCGCACTGACATCAGGGAAGAAGCGACGACAACCGACGCCGGACCTAGACTTTGGAATTCGGCCGACCGAGGACCCGAATGACAGCAGGATAACCCATCTGTTATGACTGCAGCTGTATGCGCGATGAACATCTGGTGAAGAGTCAGCATCTTGAATTTTGGAATGTGCAGAAGGGTGTTTAGAATAGACAGGTCCAGAACTGGATGCCATGATTTGTCTTTTCTGGGTACCAGAATAGCCCCCATGTTTAAGAGGGAAAGTACTTGTTTCTGAGCTTCTGTTCACTGATTTGGGGGCAGGTCTGGCCACCCGTTTGGTGTTGGCAAACTGTGGAAATGAAATCTGTATCCCTGGGACACTATATTTAAAACCCATTTGTCCAGGGTTATGAGTTCCCAGTTTTTTGCATGAAGAGCAATCTTTCCCCCCAAAGGGGCGGCTAAAAGGTAAGCGCTTGGTAATTTTAAAGGAAAGTCATTGAGACTGTTTACCATAGGGGGGTGTCTTACTTCCAGATTTGGATTGCTTTGGAAGCAAGAAAAAGTATCCCCAATGGGGTACTTAGCTTTAAGTTGAAGACTTTGTTTCTGAAACTCGAAAACGAAAATTTCAGGAGTCGGCCGACCGGCACTTGCAAACTGCTTCTGCTTCAGGCACCGCACGGCACGAAAGACTGATGTAATGGCGTCGGCTGCATGTTTTATAGCCCTGATGACCTAACATCATGGAAGAAGGGACAGCTACCGATGCAGGACCCAAAACTTTATTAAATCAGGCTGACTGAGGGCAACCTGCCAGCAGATTACCCGACTGTAATGACTGCAACAGTGAAACATGAAGAACATCAGGAGGAATGACTGCAGGATATGAAAAAGCTTTCTATAACAACTCATACTATTTTCTGCCGGACTGAGAAACCCCAGTGTTCTCCCACTGAAGACATGTTCTAGCAGTAGTCTTAGAAAAAGAGACCCCACCCCCCCAACAGGGGGAACCAGAAAAAAGAGCTCTCCTCTGAGCCGGAGTAAAAAACCCTGTATCCATCCCAGAGTCTTCCTGTCGAGATTCGGAATCTTGAATGTCTTCAGGAAAAGTGGAATCTTCTTTATTTTACCAGAAACTACTTTACAAGAAATAGCAATACCATGAATTAAACCCTGGGCTAGACCCAGTAAACTACTCCTAACCAAAGAAATTTGAGAAGTACAAACTTGCTTGGTTTTCTGCCTCTTTTGACAGGAAAAATTAGGCCAATCATGTTGCTAATGGCAGCAGCAGCTTTCCCAGGGATGGGCACAGCATTCTGACACAGCAGGGTTAACCCTAGTCCATAGTGACTGCAGGTGCAACACCAGAGGGATCCAGGGTAAAAAAAAAAAAAAAAAAAAAAAAGAGCGTCTGACAGAGCAATCTTCACCTACCTGCAGCTTTAGCAAATTGCTAGTCTACTGTTGTGATAAAGATTGTTTGCTTAATTTTGTCTTTTTGTGTCTAGAAGAAGACAGACCTTAGTATCGGTAGTCTGTTCCATGGTCAAGCTGAAAATTGTGTCCCATTCCTGGGGAAGACAAACAGCAAATGCCTGAACATTCTACCAAGTAAACAAAAGTTAATTTTTTTTTTTTTTTTTTTTTTACAAAAAACACAGTAAAAAGTGACTTATGCTATACTATGCCAGTCCCACATAATTAAACTAAATAAAAATGTGTTCAGTTACGTTTATACTGCTTTTAAAACTGACAGGAAAAACTAAAGCTCTGTTTTAAAGTATGTCAGTCTCAGTCAGTCAGTTAAAAGACAACACTCTCAGCTTTAAAATAACTTTCCTGAAGAGGATAATAGACAAAATAGCAACACAAATAAGAAAATGGAAGTTTTTTCCCCCAATGGGGACTTAACTACCTAGTAAAGTAAAAGCACAAGCGAACGGACGATTCTGAAAAGCTTCAGAACAGTATACTCTTCCGCAACAGTAAAGATCCGATGGGCTTTGTGCCCAAACTTGTCTTTTAATCAGCTCAGCTCAAGCTGCCTGACAGTTTCGGGATGTGGACGATTCCGTAAAGCTTTGGAAGATGGCCTGCTGTTATATCCTTTGCAGACTATAACCTATACAGCTAAATCGGCTGCAGATTTTTTTCTAAAAAGACCCTAGTTCCAGATCACATCTACGTCATTTGCCTTTTTTCTCATTTATTTCTCCATATGTTCTCAAACACATTTGGAGATCTAGACATCTCAACTGGTAGTACAATTAGATAGCATGCCAAAAAGCCCAAGCTAAAATTCAAGTACAACTTCTAAGAGTATGCAAAACAAAAATATTAATCTTCTATGCGACTGTAGCAAGAAAAGACATATTGCATCTCTAATAACTTCTCTATTTTTGCACTTATGTTTTGCAAGACAGAACAATCAAAGTGCTACTTTGAGTGAAGACAATGCCTTGGCACATGCTACTTTGAGACCACTTCTGGTAAATTCTGGCAAAGACAGTTGGTACACTTTTTCAGTGAAATGGCCAGTACTCTTTCCACAATCATTAATTTTAATGACACTGTTTTTTTTTAGCCTTTTTAAACTATTATACAAAACACAGAAGATATAAAGGATTACAAGGCCACAAACCGTTTACTTTTGCATATGAAAAAAACATATACTTCTTTAAAGATGCACTTAAATGTGGGTGTGTGTGTATTGGGGGGGGGTTCACCACCCAGTCCTTTAAATGCATTCCCTTTTTTCAATTTTTCACATTTTAGAGATGACCGTTAAGAGTTTTTTGTAACTTTCATCGTTTGAGCAGAACATCACAATAGGCAAGGCAAACACTAACAGTTGAAGCATAAGCAGAAAGAAAGCAACATGGGTATCTTTCTCCCGCTAACTCTGGCATTTGCATGCTAAAAGGACATCTGATACACAGATGAGAAGATGAAATAAACCTGCCAGTTGATCTCTCTATAAAATGAAAAACTAACTTGGATTATGTCCAATGCATGTAAATGGTGGATAAATATTACACATCTCACAGTAAGAATCAAAAATACACAGTATGATAGAAAGGGAACTGCGAGAGTAATGGAGAACCTTCTACTTTATGCACTGTCAAGCAGTGTGAGTGTACTCCACCAGGCTATATGGTTCCCATACTATACACAGCTCCTTTAAAGAGATTTCATCTGATCAGCAGATCCAGTAGTTAGTGCCACTGGAACTATCTACTGCAACAGCCTTCGTGAAACAAAATTCAAACATACTTCCAAAAAAACACAGCAAGAAATCACTTACTAGTTTCTGCATCTCTGGTCTTCAAAACTACATCTGGGTTTTTCTAAATGTTTCATTGGTAATGGAGAGTCTTGTAAGCCTCGCTCCATAATAGTCTATTATATAACTAGAGCCATCAGAAGGTCCAACAATCTAGAGAAAAATAAACAAAACATTACATGTGGGTGTAAGACACACTACAAAGTCTCACAAATATTGCTTTTGTTCAAGTAATTTTGTCAGACACTTCCTGAAAAGACAAACTGATCTTTTTATTTCCTGAACCAGCCTTAAATCTTTACCTACTCAGATTATTTGATCATTCTTTTCAATGACTCATTTCTTCTAAATACATTATTTTCGAATCTCCATGACACCTTCACCTGGTGCACCCACACTCTCCTAAAACTAATCCCTGTAACAGCTCATCTGGTTAGAAATTAGGAATCATAATGTGGTACACACTACAGTCATTTAAGTGCATGTTTCACGCTGTGTACCTTGGTGAACATCTCAAAGCAGAGGTGTATCTTGACCTCTGTATCCTGCTTGGCCAGAGATGCATTATTATTTGAACTTGACAGCAGGGCCACAGAAACAGCTTATTTTCTAACTTATTTATTTATTTATTTTACATTTGTTGACTGGGCTAGTCCGACTGGATATATTTCCATTTTCAGCAGAGGCCCGGGGAGAAAAGCTCCACATTTAAACAAAAAGGAAATACATTTTAAGCACAAAAAAATAAATCATAATACACATTATTACCTATTTCTAAAACAAGAAAAGTAAGAGTAAGAGCAGGGCAAGAGAAATGAAAGAAAGTTGTCAAAAGAAAGAAGAGGAAGTTGACAATCTAGGGAAAAAGTAACATCCAGATGAACATACTAGCATGTTTTAATTACTAATTTCTAATTAATTAATTAACTAACAGTAATCTAATTAACTAACAGTACTTAATTACTAATTTCTAACTGAAATACAGAATTTAATTTCAACTCAAGTATAAAGAGATGCACTTAAGCCTAACCCCTCTAATAAATGTGGTGACGAGAACACAGTGTTTGGATAAATTACAAAAGTCCTTTCTGGGAATTACTACCAGGACTTCTGTTGAAAAGCAGCAGAACTGTGTTAAAGAAATTTCTAATACGTAGCTGAATCTGGGCTTGTCTCCTGCGAGTGCATGTTGGGTATTAGCTTGTTGATGACCTCTAAGATAATCAAGCAGGAACTCCAGTGGCAGACTATTCCAGAATTTTTCAGTGAATAAAAGCAGCAGCCAAGTCTTCCCCCACTTCTGGCCAGCGTTCCTGATCCATTCTCAATAGAAATCTTACCATGAGAGGACATGACACTAGACCAGTCTCACCCAGTAAGTAATAGCTTGTGGGAACACAGATGAATACAAATTTTTTTTTTGTGGCTAGCAGGACTTTCAACAACATTATCCTGCTCAAGGTAGAAAGACACTAAGCGAGGAGATACCCTCCAGACATACTTTGAAGGCAGCTATGTGGATTCTGCCAAACGGTTAAAAGGTGTACTGAAGAGGAAACGCAAACATGACTAAAGACAGTCCACTGAACTTTGAGTACTATCATGCTGTCAACTATTACTTATTTTCTCTAGGGCCTCTGCACCACTAGCTTTTTGAAATCCATACATCATTATGCACATTAGTGATAACATGCCTTCCAATTCCAGCTAAATCATCACGATTACTGCATCTTTATATGCTATCTACTCCAATACTTGAGGGAAGATTTGACTGCCAGCGCAACTTTGCTTCTTTATGATGCAATACAAAGGCACAACAGCTATCAGATACTTAATTGCTACTTGACTTCAGAATGTTCAAAACAATTTCAGGGTTGTTTTTCTAGGTCACCACTTGAAACCACATGTACAAATTCCAAATTCAATAATTTACCACTTCCGGAAATCTCATAAAAAGGGCCACCTGTAACAGTACTCAATTTAATCTTAGCAGAAAATCATATAACTGAAATTCTGGGCAATGCCACAAACTAGATATTAAAAATAAAAGGACAGCTATCAAATGATATTAAAGAAAGGGGTTTAGTAATAATTTAAAAAGGATTAATCAGATGATTTTACTTAGCATTAATAACAAAACATTCCATGTGATCTGGGTTACCCCAGTGTTACATTTACTTTTCATATGGACAGCCAGCAACAGATGAATTATAAGCTGCGCACACAAAATGAACACTATTAGTACATCAAAATTTACCAGTACCTCTTTTCTGGAACTAAATTATTCTTATTCAGTGTTGTGCCAATGTTTCTTACACATATATGGCAACATCGAATTGTGTTCATCATACCATGTTTACTAGAAACTCCAAATACATCAACATTTTTTTAATTCAGTGTGATTTTTAAATAGAACACTTCACTTTTATGCACCACTATTTGGAGTTCACATGACATGTCTTCACCATGAGCACTTTGCAGGACTTCTTGCCATGTCCCACAGAATACAAGTACTGCCAATCCCTAAAACAAATAGGATGCTCCTTATTACAAAAACATGACAGCCTGTGGTAATTTTTTTTTTTATTAAAAAGAAACATCTTTATTAAATTATCACTTATGACATAGGCAATCGTACATTTATATAAATGAAAACAAACCACACTGACATTTTCAGTTGCAAACATTATGCATCACTTACAGGTTCATAGGTAGGTACTAGGCTATCTGCCCAAAGGCATTTATAAGCCTAGTCGGAATGTGTTTGCTTTCGTCATCCCCTTAGATTAGTTCCCTGTGCCTCAGTCCAGCAGAGCCACTGAAGTGATCCCTGGGGTAAACCTTCTGTTTCCCATCCACTCGTCAAGGTTTCTCTCGAAGAGGGTTAGCGAGGAGCTCTGCCTAATGTAGATTGGAATCTTGTTCCAGAGCATGGGAAGTCTCTGGGACAGGAATCTATCCCTCCAGCACGTCCTATTTATTGTTGTGGTGAGGTTTAGATCCCTGGAGCATGTGGCTCGAGGGGATATGGTTTTCTTTAGGTGGAGCATGTCCATCAATTCTGGGTTGGACAAGGCCTTGTATGTCAATCAGCGATCACCTCTGAGTAAGCAGTATGCAACAGAGTACAGCTGGAGTTTCTTCAGTCGGGCTGCATAGGGCATCTGCTTGAGACCAGTGATCCTCTTGGTGAAGAACTTCTGTGGTCTTTCCAGTTGTTGCAGGTGTCTTGTAAGGTACATCCCAAATGGGGCATTGTACTCTATGATGGGTCTGATAAGTGATGCGTAGAGGGGCCCAATGACCTCTTTTGATCTGGATGCAAACCGTTTTGTGATTAGGTGGGCCACATAGAAGGATTTTCTAACCACTTTGGCAATGTGATTATCAAAGGAGAGGTTACTATCTACTTGGGTCCCCACATCCCTTATTACATCTTCCATATTTAGGGGGCTACCACCTAAGTGGTAGTTTGTCGGTACTTTGTTTTTTCCAAATAGGATGACTATGCACTTTGGCATTTAGCTTGAGGCCATGATTTTGACACCAGGTATCTGTCTCAGTGAGACCCTTTTGGAGGATGTCTGTGTCAGCCAGAGATTCAATTATAGCCCCTAGTTTGCAGTTGTCTGCGAACTTGGTCAGCCATAGTCCTCCTGTGCTTGCCTGTACCTCTGAGAAGTATATGCCGAACAGGAGGGGTCCTAGGACTGAGCCCTGGGGAACACCACTTGTAACCGGTTTAGAGTCGGACCTAGCTCCTGCAACTCTTACCATGTGGGTTCTGTCTGTGAGCCAGTTGGCAAACCCATCTCGTGACATAGGGGTTTATGTTCAGGCTGGTGAGCTTGTCTATAATACCTGAGTGGGGAATGGTGTTGAAAGCCTTTGCAAGGTCGAGGTAGGCTGTGTGGACCACCTTTCCCGCGTCTATAGCCTTGGTAACTGTCTCAAAGAAGTCCACCAGGTTTAGGAGGCATGATTTGCCCTTAAAGGCAAACTGGGTAGGGTCCAGTGTTTGGAGGTTTCCAATGTCTCTGTTAATGAGATCCATGATGATGCACTCCATAGCTTTGCAGACCAAGCTAGTCAGGCTTATAGGGTGATAGTTCCCGAGGTCCGTTGTGGCTCCACCTTTGTGGAGCGGAATAACCGTTGCTGTGTGCCACTCTGTGGGCACATAGCCTGTGGAGAGGCTGAGTTTAAACTGTGTGTTTAGGTGAGGGGTTAGTTCATCTTTGAGCTCATGTAAAACGCAGCCTGGGGACACCGTCCGGTCCCATTGATGCTGTTTTTGGCTTTGGAGAGGGCTGTTTTAACCTGAGTGTCTGTGATTTCAGGGGCACTACATTCTTCTGGTAATAGTTATCGGCCCTTTTGGGGGTGAGAGGGGGGTGAAGTTTGCACTGAACCGGTCTGCCAGGATGTTGGCAATATCGGTCGGTTCAGTGTATTTTGTGCCATTCTGCACTAACTCAGAGCAGATCTGAGAATTGTCACTTAGATTCTTGACATAGCTAAAGAATGCCTTCTGGTTATCTTTGGAGTCCATGGCAATTTTTCTTTCGAAGCTAGCCTTGGATGATTTTACGAGGGAACGTAGTTTCTTGCTGATACTGATCAGGGATGTCTTCCCTTCTTGGGATTTACTCTTTTCTGTACTAGTTTCCTCCTTCTATTGCATAGCTTGTTTATGACAGGGGTCCATCAGACTGGTTTCCTTTTCTTGGAGGAGTGAGTCTTGGTTTTGTTTGGGATAGCACGATCCATGCTTTATTGCAGGTGCCCATAGAGTGCATTAGTAAAGGATTTTGCAGCTTGGACAGCATTATCCTTTAGCATGGAGGCTTTGAAACTTCCCACCTCGGTCTTAAGTAATGGGAAGTTTGTTTTTGAAAAATTTTTCACGGTGGTTTCTTTGACCGGGGATGGTGGCGGAAAGTGGATATCCAGAGTGATTAGTTTATGGTCAGATCTAACCAGCGGGAGGTTGACCTCTGGTGTTGAACACCGGTCACCCATGTTGGTGATGACCAGGTCCAATATGTTGTCACCTCTGGTGGGGGTGTTGACCAGTTGATCCAGGGCATTTTGAGTTTATAAATTCTAAGAAATGTTGGGCAAGGGAGTTCATACTTGTAGTTCTCCCAGTTAATGTTTGGGTAATTGAAATCACCCAATATCAGGGTGTTTGGTAGGACCTTTATGTTTCCCAGTGTTTCCAGGAATGCGGAGTGGGGATCCTGGGACATGGTGGGTGATCTGTAGCAAGCTATAATTTGAACAGCAGTTTTGCACGTTGTTAGTTGCAAGTGGATAATCTCTTAAGCATCATGCTGTGCCACTAACCTGGAGGTGTGGGTATCCTTGATGAAAATGGATATTCCCCCGCCTTTTGTATTTCGGTCTGGGTTTTGTGGCCGAAATTCACTAACCTGAAAACTGGACTAAACCAGCTTAGAAAGGCGTGAAAACAATAATCTATCCAGTCAAATATTACATAGCTCATTCAATTCCTGCCTTCCCTTGAACCTCATTCCTCCTCAAAAACATTATTCTGCATGTACTGTTCCCACAATTCCTATTTTTCTACATAATTTGCCTGTACCCTTTTTTAAAGATGTCATTACCAGGTGTTTTTATCTCAGTTACTATGTTTACTACCTTCAGACTTCTAACCTAGAGTTGGTTTAGACTTTGGCTTCCATTTTCCAGTAATTGCCTTTTTTGGTAGCCACCAGAATTAAACTCAGCAAAACCTTATCGCTAGGCAATGCTTTTCCTGCATCACATCTCAAAATAATCATTTCCTTAGTTACATCAGTTTGCTAACCAAGTATTTCTGAAAAGTCTAACTCATTGTACTTCCAAAAATCTATTCCCAATTACTTCTTTCTTCCCTATCCCACCACCAACATTTGCAATCTGACTGACAAAAAAAATCATTGGCATCTATTTGGAGTATAAAAATACCTATGCAAACACTTCCAAGCAAAAAATAAATAAATCTTCTAGACTTTTAGATATTTGGGAGCCATCCATACATCTCCCATTGTTTCTTTGTGAAATGTTTATCCAATCTCTTTTCCTAATCCATTCCAACCTCTTCTGATTGATTATTATAGTTATGATGCAATATTTTATATGCCCTACTAAAGCAGCTTCTGTTCTGATTGCTTACTCTACTTTTGCTTAGAATCCCTCTATTTCCTTCTCGTTTTGTCTATACTCGGATATCAATCCTTGATAGTGAAGGCAATCTCTAACCTGAAGTCCAAATCATTTCTTGGCCTCTTCTCGTTCTATTACCTTTCCCTCTCTAATTATCTGTTCCCAATATATTGGCTCCTTTGCTATTTTTATTCCAGTAAAGTCCAGCTCCCTCTCTTGGCCTACTGACTACAGTCATCCCTATCATCAGAATATTTTTTCTCCATCCCCACGCTGGCTTAGTTCTTATAATACTTTTTGCTACTTTAGGAATATAATTTTCTATATGGTTACAGTTACTCTCCTTGAGGATCTGTGTCCAAAATCCCTCTTTCCTTTTTTCTTGAATTACTCCCCTGCTTCATTATCATTCCCTTTCCACTTATTTTTTGAGCTTCCCGCCTATTTCATCATCATCCCTTTCCACTTTGAATTATAGCTTTCTGCTTGTGCAATGTATAGGAGGGTTAACTGTGTAGCTCTGAAATACCTCTTAAAATCAGGTAATCCCAAACCACCTTGTTCTTTTGGAAAGATCAACTCATTCCACTTGACTCTTGCCTTCTCCTCCTAGATAAAATCCTTCAACTTTTTATTAGCTGCTATACAAAAATTTTCCTCTGGTTGATAAGAGTATTCCTGACCGGTTTATAAAATTAAACAGACTAAATATATTTTCACTGCTTGTATCTTGCTATCCATACCCATAAAATAAAACTTCTAATTTCTCTGTTTTTTGTATTAGCATTTGTTTAGCCTTTTCCCACATAACTTTAGCTGCCATAACAGAATAAGTTTTAATCCAGTCTCCCAAGTACTTCATTTTATCAAGTCCATATAGGTATTGCTGAACCAGTTGTGTGTGGGCACATAGTTTACAGTTATTGCCTTTGTTTTATCTTTTATCATCATTAATTTTGTATTCAGAAAAGACTTTAAATGGTCTTAGAGTGTTCCTTTGGCAAAATCCACATAGCAGCCTTCAAGGAATGTCTGGAGGGTATCGCCTCACATTGTCTTGGTGTTTTTTTTTTTTTTGCAGGTATAAAATGATACCATCTGCAAATAAAGACAATTTTTCTCGACTACCATACCAATTATATGCTTGAATTTCTGAGTCCTTATTTTCTTTGCCAATGGTTCTAAATACAGTCCAAATAACAAAGAGGAAAGAGGACACCCCTCCCCGATTCCTCCCCGATTCCTCTGCTCAAACAGAACTTATCAGAGATGACCCTGATACTTTAATTTTCACCTCTGATCCTTCATGTATTCACCTATTCAATCTTATAATTTTATCGGGGAATGCAAATGCTTCCACTGCCCTACTCTTAAAAATCCCAGCTTACTCTACTGAAAGCATTGTCATCATCAAGACCCACAAACAACAGTAGTGTCTTCTTACATTCAAGATTCCTCTGGATCATCATTGTTCTATTAATGCTGTCAAACATTTGCCTCCACTCCATATAATCACACTGATTCATATCAATCTGTTTTGACACGACTTTTGTCATTCTTTTAGCCATTAGAACATGCACTTTATAATCATGGTTTAGAATCATTATGGCCCTTTATGAATCGGAATCTGATAGGTCTTTACTATATATAGGTATAACAGCCACCACTGCTTTCTTGCAGGATGTTAGTGCTTCTTCTCCTTTTAAAATACTGTTAAAACCATCCAGATCTTTATCACTTTCATCCCTCCTAGCTTCCAAACTTTCACAGAAATACCATGTAGTCCAGGAGACTTTCCTACAGAATGGTTTCTTTTATATCATCTCCTATCCTAACAGTTAGTAAGAGTCTATGATCACTGTTAAAACACATACACAGGTTAACACTACATATGCAATAATAATCTGGGATTACAAAACAGTGACATTATTCAATGAGAGATTTGCAAAATTACTGACAAATGAGTCTGCATCCCCCCACACCAAAAAACAACCCAGTGGCTGATCCTTGATGTCCCCTTTCTAAAAGTATTTTGCAGTTTACTGTCAGAAAGATAAAGTCATCTGTCATTCATCTAAAAGGAAGAAGACAAAAAACATGAAGATAATAATGGTAAGTTTCCTTTTTTTCTTGGATCACAGCATTCACCCCCATAAAACTAAAGCATAAGATGACAAATCAATTAAAGTGCATTTACAATAAGAACATGCAACTATAGATGAACATTTCTTTTTTTTTCTCTCCAAACATCTATTAAACTTTCCACATATGACAAAGACAATCTTACATTTAAATAAATGAAAAACATACAAAATGATACCACTTTAATTGCTAACAGTTTACATCACAGGCACCATTGAAACAACTGTAGTTGCAAACATTATACATCTCTTATACACCACCCAGTCACTGTCAGTTAAGCATTATATGGCTCATTCAAATCCTGCCTCTTAAACCTCGTTCTTGCTCTGCATATAATGTTCCCTCCCATTTTTTTCCTATGTAGTTTGCATCTTCCCTTTTCCAAAGATCCCAATTCCAGTTGTATTATCTGTGTTACTATATTCACTGCTTCTTGTAAAGTTGGTCTCGACTTTCATTTTCTAATTGTTTTTTTGGCAGCCACCATAATTAGACTCAGCATGGCTTTACTATGTCTAGGCAATTCTGATTCTGTACAAGTCAAAACATCTCCCCAGTCAGTCCAATCTGCTCATCCAGCACCTCCAGCAGAGTGGTCTGCAGGGAATCCCTAAAGTCTGCCAACTCATTACACTCCCAGAAAATATGTTCCCAGCTACCTCTTTCTTGCCCGTCACACCTCCAACATTTGCTATCCACCTAAGGAAAAATTATTTGGAGTTTACTTGGGGTATAAAAATACCTATGTAAACACTTCCAGGCAAAGGATCCTAAATCTTCTAGACTTTGTTGCATACTTGGGATATACACATATATCTCCCCTCATTGTCTCTTTGCGAACTGGTTATCCAGTCTCTCTTCCCAATCCTTTCTAAGCTCCTCTGATTCTTATAATTATCATGGAATATTTTATATGCTTTACTATTATTCCTTTTTTAATGGCAGCTTCTGTTCTAGATTCTATTAAAAACTCTACCAGTACTGGTCTTTAATTTATGAGCCCCCTATTTATTTCTCTTTCCCTATACTCTGATATCAATCCTTGATAGGGTAGGCAATCTCTAGCCAGTAGTCCAAATAAATTCGTGGCCTCTTCCCATTCTATTACCTTTCCCTTTCTAGTTATTTGCTCCCAATATCTTGGTTACTTTGCCAGTTTTCTCCAATAAATTCCAGCCGCCTCTTGCCTATTATCTATATCCTTGACCACAGTAATCCCTAGTGGCAAAATCTATTTTCTCCATTCTCGTGCTGGTTTGGTTCTCAGAAAACTCCCTGGTATTTTATGAATATAATATTCTGCATGATTTTTTTGCATCCAAAAACCCAATCTGTAATTTCTTGAGCTCCCTCTGTGTCAGCATCATTCCTTTCCACTTTGAATTACAGTTTTCTGCTTGTGCTAGGTATAAGAGCCTCAACTGTGTTGCTCTAAAATACCCCCTCAAATTAGGTAATCCTAATCCACCTTGTTCTATTGGTAGAATCAGCGTATTCCACTCGACCCTTTACAGATGAACACTTCTGTATGAAATATGCATACGAAGCTCAAAAACAAGACCACTTAAAACCAGATAGTACGTTTGATACTGCTGGAACAGTGGCACAGAATTAAGATTTGCACTACAAGCATGGTAGAAATGTTGACCTGTAAAATCCTTATGTTCTTGATCCCTTTACTATTCACTGCAGAATGATCCATAAATAATGCATGAACCCTAATTTTCCTCATATCCTTGCCTCATACCTTTCAACTTCCAAGTGCATGAAACCTAGAGAAAGCCAAAAATATAGGAAGGCAAAGGACCAAAATCAAAGACAGACTGTACTTACAAAGTTGCTAGAACAGATTTTTCGTTTCACACATTTTCTGAAGGGTATAAAGTCTGAAATTCAAATGTATGTATTTAGTGACTTCAATCCTCAATGATTTGCCAGAAAACTACATTTTATGAAAAGACCAAAATTATGGCTGGGGAAGAGTTGAGAGATATGCCTTGCCTTTATAATGCAAACTGAACAATAATTGATAAATGGATGCATTTTTAAATTACCTTTCTTTTAGAAAAATTCCCAACACTTCCACCATGAAGCATCAATGCTGTGAGGCACCAAGCACAGCTCTAGCCTGTAAGTCACATAAATCTAGAGGTCTACTTCCTAACAGCTCTGTCTCCCCTCTCATATCCCCAAGTGCTCATCAGCTGGCCTTGGTGCACCATTTTACCTTAGTGTTCCTGGTACTATTACCAGGCCTGGGACCATACCAATGGCAGGTTGGAAGGGGACAGGGAGTAGACCGCCCTGCAGTGTCACATATGCTGTTCCTGCACACCAGTACTTTCTTCGTATGCCCTAACAGACTGGAGCAAATTATGTTACACCAACAAATGTAACATCAAAAAGCTCTGGCCACTCTCAAAAGCCACAGTTAATGGTAATCTATCCTCTGATTATGGCACCATCTCCATCGTTCTTAGATGCGTCTTATTACAAGCACAAACTCCACCATCCTGCTCATGTGGTGGCAGGTTTTATGCCTTTACAATATAATATAAAAACATGGCGTCCTTACTTCTTGGTGTCCTTTTCATCTATCATCTCTCAACACAAACTTCTACTCATGCAACATAAGGAAAATATTGCTACAATCTACACTTAGTGAATGGCAAATCTCCAGCTGCTAGTTCCCCAACCACAACTCTCAAATTATTTTATTTATTTATTTTTATTTTATTTTACATTTGTTGACCGGGCTAGTCTAGCTGGATATATGTCCATTTTCAGTAGAGGCCCGGGGAGAAAAGCTCCACACATAACATAAGCAAGACAGATAGACAAATTGTTAATAAAGACTTACACATAAAAATATACATTTAAATCAACTAGTAATCAAAAATCAGCATACATTAAAGGAACTCAAAAATTTAGACTCATACACAATGTTCTGTCGATTTCAAAGCAAGTTTACCTAAAACATATGGTTATGCAGTAAGGCAACAGCCATGAAGATTACATTAAAAGCTCGAAGGGAAGAGAAATAGGAGGAGTATGAAGGAAAGAAAAGAAATGGCACAAGGCCAGAATCATAAGTAAGAGAGGAGAAGAAAAAAGACAGTCAAGACGAGGTGGGAGAGATGGTAGACGTAGGTCAGAGCATAAGAGGACAGCAGGGAAGGGAAGCAGGGTAGACGTTAGTTTTCAGGCAAAATGAAGGGTTAAAGGTTAGGAGAGAGTAAGGAGAGGGAGGTTCAAATGGATTCGTACATTCAACTGTGAGACTGCCATTGTGTGAACATTTTTTTAACTTTTACTGGGAGTTTCTCTTTTCCCAGAGAATGCAAAACCTGGGAGTTAGCATTTATAAGTAAGGAGCTTACAGGTGGTACAACACGTTGTCGGAACGGAGGACTTGCCCACCTGTAAAACAAAATATTTTGATGGTGATGTTACCCACACATTTAAATGAATACAACTAGTCTTGTTTGCTGTTGGCCGATTAGGCTTTGACAACTCTGTTACATAAGCTACAATGTGCAGAAAAAAGAAGTTATGTACTACCATAACTTCCCATCTGTATTGTTGATCCTCGATCAACATTACGCATGGGTATCGGTTCTGACCTCGGAACTGAGCTGGCCATTTTCCAAGATCGCGTCAGCTACAAACTCTCGAGCTAAACTCTTACCCATAATCCCCCTCTCCATTACCTCAGATTGAGTTTGCAAGTCAAAAGAAGGTAGAGGCTACCTATGGTCAAATGACCTAAGAGAACCAGATGGTGAGATCCACTAAAAGCCACAGGAGGGGGAAGGAGGGAGGGTCGTAATGATTGAACGAGGATCAACAATACAGACGGAACATTATGGTAAGACATAACTTCTTTATCTGATATTGTTAATCCTCGTTCATTCCTTGCGCATGGGACAGAGTTCCCCACCTACCTCTATTCCTGGGCGGCTCTCATGGAAGGACATTCTTGAGCACCATAGAACCAAAAGATGCTCTTCCCCTGGAGGCCAAATCCAATCTGTAATGATTGATGAAGGTACGAGGCGTAGCCCAAGTTGCAGTTGCACAGATGTCATGTAAAGAAGCTCTGGCATGGAAGGCAGCAGAAGTTGCCACCGACCTTGTTGAATGAGCTTTCATGGTAGTAGGCAACGGGACATTACGTTGTGTATAAATGAAGGTCACACAGTCCTTCAACCATCTAGCTAATGTGACCTTAGCAACAGCAGATCCTAATCTAGATCCAGAAAAGGCCAAAAGTAGCTGGTCAGATTTACGAAAGGACCTAGTCCTGTTTAAGTAAAAATGGATTTGCCTGTGGATATCTAGGGTATGTAGGCAATACTCTCCTCCGTTTGAATGATTGGGAAAGAAAACTGGCAATTCAATGGTTTGATTAATAGATATTTCAGAGATCACTTTTGGTAGAAATGAAGGATTAAGTTCTCAAAGACACTATCTCTATGAACAATCAAGTATGGACTCTTGATACATAAAGCTTGAAGCTCAAAGATACGTCTGGCAGAAGTAATGGTGACCAAAAACAAAGTTTTCCATGAGACAAATGTTTGAGGTCGCAAGAAAAAGCTGGTTCAAAGGATGGCATTGTCAGAGCTTATAGAACTAATGATGGGATGGTTGAATAGGTTCTCTAAAAGGTGGCTTCAGATGATTCACACCTTTTATGAAGGTCTTGCACAATTTGTGAGATATAAGGGAGGAATCTTGGATACCCTCATGGAAATTAGAAATTGCAGCCAAATGAACTCCAATAGTAGAGGCAGATAGACCCGATTGGAAAAGGTCGGCCAGATAGTCTAGTATGATCGACACTGGTGCTGAGAAGGGATCTACTTGTTTATCTTTCAGCCAACAAGTGAATTTTTTCCACTTGCTTAGATAAGTAATTCCAGTGGAAGACTTATGAGATGCAATGAGAATGTCACGTACTGGTAAAGAAAGATCATTCTGCCTGACAATCAAGGGAATTGAAGTAGCCAAGCTGTGAGCTTCAGGCTGTTGAAGTTGGGATGAATCAGGTTCTGTGGATAGGAGAAACTCCAGGGTTGGATGGAGAATCCATGGTCGATCTAGTAGGTGAGGCCAAAGGAAGGGGAACCAAATCTGACGAGGCCAATATGGTACTATGAGAATCACCTTGCTCTTCAACTGACGGGCTTTCTTCAGAAACTGGGGAATGAGGGGAAAAGGTGGGAATGCATAAAGAAGACCCAAGGGCCAATTGTGGACTACAGCGTCCCTGGGTGACTGTCCTGGAGGGGGAATCAGGGCAAAGTAGTTGCTACATTTGTAGTTGGTCGGGGATGCAAAGAGGTCGCAGCAAGGACGGCCTCAGCGGTGGAAGTTCGCCGCTGCTATCAAGGGATTCAGGGACCACTCATGAGGTTGTAGAATGCACCTGCTGAGTCTATCATGATGGAATTCCCGGGAATGTGCATTGCTAGAAGAAATCGGTTGGTAGCCATCGCCCATAGTCATATCCTCATGGCTTCTCGACAAAGGGAGCAAGATTTGGTTCTACCTTGCCTTGTTGATGTACCAGACTACCGCCATATTGTCTGATTGAATCCCAATCATCCCAGACGGCAGCAGGGGATGGAATTCTTGCAACGCCAGAAGCACCGCCCTCAGCTCTAGAACATTTATATGCAGATGGGCCTCCAGTTCAGACCAAGTGCCTTGGACTGTCTGTCCTTGACATAGCCCCCCCCACCCCATCAGGGAGGTGTCTGTGGTCACTGTGGCCTTGGGTTGCGGGGGGAGAAGGGGCGAGACCATTGTGACAGATTGTGTGTCATCCACCAATTAAGATCCTGTTTACACCTGCAGGTTACTCAAATCTTGGCTGAAAGGGATACCATTGGGTGAGCAGTAGCCATTGTAGAAGCCTCATATGAAACCTGGTCAGGGGGACAATGGTGATGGAGGCTGCCATGGAATCCAACAGCTGTAGAGCAGAGTGAGCTGTTGATTCCTCCCTTGAAAGGATTGGAATCAGTTGTTGCTTTTTCCTTAAAAATTCTGTGCTCTGGAATGGCAGCTTTGCAGTTCTTTGTATCCAAGATAACCCCTAAAAATTCTGTCGACTGAGATGGGGTGAGATTGGACTTTTGCCAGTTTATTGTTATGCCTAGCCTTTGTGCAGCAAGGAGAGAGTATGCCAGGGCTTCTTCCAGTAGATGTCTGGTGGGGGTGGAAATGAGCCAGTCTAGGTATGGAAACACCTGGAATCCTTGAAGTCGCAAGTGAGCTTTGACGACTGCCATGCACTTTGTGAACACTCTGGGGGCTGTAGAGAGTCCGAAGGGCAGTACTCTGAACTGGTAGTGACTGGCTCCTGCACGGAAGCACAGAAATCTTCTTGATGGCCTGTTCACTTTTATGTGGTAGTACGCATCTTGAAGATCTATCGAGCACATCCAATCGTCTTTTTCCAAAAGCGGGAGGATAGACTGTATTGTGACCATCCGGAATTTTTGTACTCTCACAAACTTGTTCAATACACTGAGATCCAAAATTGGTCTCCAGTCCCTGGTTTTCTTTGGCACCAAAAATAGTAGAGTAGAATCCGGATCCTATCTGGTCTGGAGGGACTATTTGGATGACTCTCTTTCTTAGCAGCTTTTCTATCTCTAGTGCTGCTTCTTCCCTTTGACTGGGTGGAATGTCGGGAAGGTTTTTTGAAGGGACAGGACAAATATCGAAGGGGATATGATAACCTCTGGTTATAATCCTTTGTACCCATGAATCGTAGTGATGGTTAGCCAGGCAGAAGGGTACAAGGAGGAAAGGCCCCCAACCAGAGTTGGGCCGCTCTTCAGGAGCGCTGGTAGGATTGGCCAGGGAAAGAGTCCCCGGAACCCTGGTTACGCGGACCCCCTCTGCCCCGAAAGGAGGGTCTTCCCTGTGAGTTTCCTCCTCTGCTTCTAGGGGAGAACTCTGCCTGTGTGTCATGGAAAGGACCCTGAGATTTCTTGAACCATATCTTTCCACTCTTTTGGTTTCGGGAGAAAGCACATTGAGGGGAAGAATAACGGACAACTATGGCAGAAAGGGTCTTACCGTCCTATTCACATCTGGCCAGTGTGCTTTTAACTTTGGGTCCAAACAATGAAGAGGCTTCAATGGGAGCATTAAGAAAGGAAGCCTTACAGGGTTATGCGAAATTGCACAAGCGCATCCAGGCATGTCGTCTCAAGACCGCAGCTGAACCCGCCGCTCTAGCTGCTCCTTCTGATGCGCGAGATATCAGTCGCATAGAGGAGTTAGATAATGACTCAATGGTGGCAGCTGAGAGGCCACTTTGTCACAGACCTCATCAGACATGGCACCAGCCAAGGTTTCAGACAGCTCGGAAATCAGATCCCTTTGAAGCCTGATAAAGTGTGCCATATAATTCAGGGACCTGATAGCAAAGGCCACTGATGCAAAGGTGTGCTTCCCTATCCTGTCCAGGGCCCGGGACTCTCTGTTAGGCAGATGGACAGTCTGGCTTTCTTCTTCTGCCAGATCCTTTTTTGTTGCAGCCGCCATTGCCAGAGCATCCACAGGAAGACTTTTTGACCAATGGGGATCCGTAGCAGGAGGGGACAAAATCTTATCTGGCCTCCGGGGAATAGCCTCGATGGTGTCAGGAGCATTCCACGCACCCTGCACGATGAGCCGGACAAGTTCATCAACAGATGGAGTAACCCAGGAGGTAGGGGGCCGGGCACAAAAAGCCTGCAGGAACACAGACTCCTCAGAAGTCGGATTAGAGGGCTGCTAGTCACCTCTCTGTTTAAGGATTTCAAGGAGATCACCGAAGGATACCTCAGAGGGTGACCGAAGGGATCCTTCCCCCTCAAAGTCTGTGTCTTCACTGAGGGACTCCTCTGTGGAGTCCATGTGCTTCCTCTTACACAAACTTTTCTGGTGCACTTCCTCAGAGGGAAAAGCTGGGGAAGAGAGCGGAAAAGGGGTTTCCTGTTGGAATATGTCCTGAGGCCCTTGCACCCGGTGTCCGCTAAGTGCGACTTGTGAAACGAGTGTACCAGAGAAGGGCGGGGGGATAGACAGTCCAGTATCACCAGCAGAAGCGGAAACCTTCTCCATTAGTTGAAAGGCTGGTCCACCTAAAGAGGAGTGAGTGTCCAGTACAGGGGTCACCTCTCCCCTAAGTGGCTCAGCCTGCCGACTCAGTCCCCAGATGGCTGTGGAGCAGCAAATTACGTGTGTCAACTGTCATCCTGGGTCGTAGTAAAACTTTCCTGCCACGAAGGCAACTGAGGTTCCTTAGGGAACCACAGAGGGGGAAGACTGTGCTATATCAATGGACTTCAAAGGCAATGAAGGAGGAGAATAAGAAGGGGTCTTTGGAGATGAGTGATCACCTCCCAAGGAAGGATAGGTCCTGTGGGGTGGGATACCTCTGGCCAAAAGCACTTGATCCACAAGACGCAACACATCGTGTTCAGAAAGGCTTCTAATGGACCTCATGGAGACTGAGGGAGAAACAGGCCTGTCCACAGAAGGGACAAACTCGGTGCCCATCTCACCAGTCCGCACCGAGAACAATGGTGCCGAGAGAGACTGGACTATGGGTGTCTGCATCGAGGAAGTCATCGGTGCCAAGGTCACGGTCTGCACTGACACAAGGATCGGTGCCAAAGTGGTTGTCGGTACCGAAGCTGGAACCGACAAAATTGGAGCCTACAACCGAGGCATCGGTTCAGAGTAAGATGTCGGAGCCGACGTGGTCAAGGTCTGCGCCGACTGAGCGGTCGGTGCAGATACAGTAGTAGCAATAGTTTGAACCGAGGAGCCCCTCAGTGCTGATATAGTGAAGGCTGCAGGAGAAGACCGAGCCGAGATCACTAATGGAGCCGAAGGCCTCGGTGCCGAAAGTCTAGGCATCGAAAGCACTGGGGCTGACTGAGTGAGCTCCGGAGTGGAAACTTTAGCCTTTTTAGGTTTTAGTTGGCGGGAGTCCCCAGCCGGGGACGAAGGGAAAGACTTGGCCTTAGTAGGAACATCCAAAATTTTCTTATGGGCTGTAGGAGGGGTTGAGGCCTCTGAGCCAGAAATAGCCTCTGAAAAGGGAGATTTAAGAAGCCTCTTCAGCAACAACTTGTTTTTCCTTTCTAACAAGGTTCTGTTAGAAAAATTTTCACAGATAGTACAGGGCGGGTCAACAGATAAATGGGACACCCCCAAACAATAAACGCACAAAGAGTGTGCATCAGATGTAGGCAATTTGTGTCCACAATCAGGACACCTTTTCAAACCCGAACTACCTTTCTTATCTGCCATGATAGAAAAGTGGGATTGTAGAAAGGGTACCAGTGATGGTACAAAAGAATATCTGAAGGTATGGAAAAAAAAAAAAAAAAGGAAGATTACCAACGATGGTAGGTGAGAAATACCTTGCGGTAAAAGGTTAGAGAAAAGAGAAAAAAAACACAAGAAAATATGGTCGCTAGATGCGATAGCGTAAGAGACAATGAAAAATAAACTTTTCCGACACAAAAGGTTATATAAATGACTATTCTGACAACAAATAACTATTTAGATTTAAATGACACTTATTGCTTTGAAATGGTTTTTATTTGTGTACTTTTTTGTATCTGAAGAAGTTGAGCAACTGTGTCTTTACGAAAAGTGGATTTTAATGTGAACACTTAATAAATTTGACAGTTTACTTTTCCAACGGGCTTTTATTGTATCCGGAGTTCTTTTCAGTGAGTTCTATTGGATTCCTTTGCACCTGTGGAGTTAACAAATAACTATACTTAGCTCAAGAGAAGCAGCTTGACACGACCGAATGGCAACGCGGCAAACTAAATCTGAGGTAACAGAAGTGGGTGATTATGGGTAAGAGTTTAGCTCGAGAGTTTGTAGCTGACGTGAGCTTGGAAAATGGCCGGCTCGGTTCCGAGGTCGGAACAGATACCCATGCGTAAGGAATGAACGAAGATTAACAATATCAGATTAAATAGTCACAGGGTGGGATTCAGAAATTCGAATCACAATGCACAAACTTGCTGCAGGCAGTTTTGCTGACTGCAACCTAGTTTTCTGATTCAAAGATGGGTGCAATGCTACAGTAATAAGAAAGCATCAAAATATAACTACAATGACCCTGCTGACGAAGGTCACATGCAAATATGGCATGACTAATACTAATTTGCCATGTGTGCTTTCCCTGAACTGTTCACAGAGACAAGAACAGAGTGGTATATCACCTCAGAGTAGCTGTGTTTCTTTATCTGGGGAGCAAAGTGAGAAATGATTAAACTTCATTAATTCCTATGGCAGGAGTAGGGCTGTAAGTACCACAGCAAGAAAAGTACTGCACAACCCTGTGTGTGTACATGCGATCGCATGTATGGAGGTCTCTATGCATCTGCTGCATACAGTGGGTTTATAGTGACACCACCAGCACCATTACCTGTAACTGCATAGTGTTTGATTCAGAAACATAATCTTAACGAGATGCTGTTCCATGCAGCTTCATCATATCTCCAAATCACATTACACTGCTGTTGTGCTACTGAGCACTGTGGTGTTGCCCACATCGTAGTGGCATAGATATCCTTTCTTAAATCCAGTCTCACACACTGTCACAAATAAAATTATCCGCACTGCTATCAAGTCAAGTGGTATTTACTTGGGCAATTACATCACAGCTTTCAGGTTTATTTAAAATATTTTAAAAGCAATAGTGACTAAATTCAAATTCAAATAATGTCAAGTCTAATATATTAAAGTGCCACAAAATCACTAATTTTATACTGGAAAGAAACATATAAAACAATCACTTGTTTAACCATTTAACTATGGGAGATGTGATGATATGGACAATGCCCAGAACAATGAACGAAAGGATAACAATTTCCATATATATTTTAACTGGTAAGAATCCGATTGTAAAATTACAATTAAACTCGTTATCATTCTGAAGACACTTTGTATTTCATCAGGACATATTTGTACTAATTAAATAATAAACTTAAAAATAAGAGAATTAGTGACTGGATGAGAGCCATCACTTTTGCATGGTTTCTCACTTCCACCTCTAACACAGTACAGATCTAAGGCTAACTAATCCATGTCCTTTTACTATGTGAGGCATACACTTGAGATTGGTTGCTTAGAAAAAACAATCTGGGTCCTTACTTAAATTAAATAAACAGCATATGCCTTATACAAGCATTCAGTTAAATGTTCTAATTTAAAAAAAAAATTTTCATTACCACTGACTGATTTGAACTGTATACGAGGGCTGGTGACTACAGTACATTTTAGAATGCAAAGAATTAAAGTGGTAATTAAATCAGAATGCTGGACAGCACCCTGGATTAAATATTTAATAAAATTTAAGACAGCAAGGCTTATATCTGATGAAGCAACCTAGTGTTGTGAAAGCACTTACAGAACAATAAAAATTTTAACCTGGCCGTGTGCCAGTTTGCTACTGTTTATTATTTTTATATTAAACAAATTTATATTCCTTGTAAAAAATATTTAAAAAAAATACAACTGCTAACATTTTATTGGGGCTATTAAGTATAAATGTAGGAGGATTTATTTTTCATGATTGTTCTGAGGAAGTCTTTGTAATCGCTAAGATGAAAGCATTTAAAATTGTGGAAGATGTTCTGAGTTTTCAATAGAGCATTTTTTTGACAGTGTTTTTCGCTCTATATTCACATGGGTTTGAAAATATATAAAGATATGACCTGAAGATGTTACATAAAGATAAATACAGTAAACTAACCAAGATGGAGTCTGCAACCTGAATGAGTAAATATAGGCTACTAGGGCTTGGAATGTACCACATATATGCCAACTATGCATCAAAAATATATTAAAAGTAGGAAATACCAAAGGTGGAATAAGGATGATTCCAATAAAATTAGACTTATCTACATTAATTATTAAAAAACTCTCTTTTTTAAAGACAATACAATTAGTATTTACTGTTAATATCAGGGAATTGCTAAAAAAGAAAAGGTTGAAGAAGTTTTAACATGTTTGGCTGAAGAAGACTGCTGGTTACCTTTCTGTTTCTGATCCATCCATCCATCCAAGTTATTTATTAAAAATTGGGTAATGTTTATGGAAAGGCAGGAATGCAAGACTGCAAGCCTTCTGATTTACTTCATCAACTTTTCCATTTTGCATGTAATGACTTAACAAGATCAACAATGGACTTAAGAATTCCCAACAAAAAACCGTCTGTGACAGAGTGTTAAATCTTCTGACCAAATCTAAGCACGTTACTGAATGATAACTGCTGCTCTACATATAGAAGCCATTGAATAATCATAGATTAATAGGTTCATAGCTTAGTACTAGGCTAACTGCCTCTGTGGGCCATTTAAACATAGCCAAATACCCCATATGAAAATCAAACCTTGCACCTCGTGTCTGTAAGATAAACTTCTTAACCTTTATGCCAATCCCCCAATCCTACTATATTAGGCCTACTTGGCTGTTGTATTAGTTGATCAAGATTAAGTGCTTAGAGGACATTGATTAATTTTTTTGCATTCAGTTCTTACTGCATTAATGCTGACGTTTCCCCAATATTACACACCTCTTAGGGAGGCTTTGTGGACATACAAATTAAGGTCAGTTGTGCTAAAGTTATAGAAGGGGGAGGATGGGTGTACACAGCTGCAACATAAAACGCAATGTGTGAGGATCCAGTTAGGCTCTTATTTTCTGGTAAGACAATCTTTGTGTTGGTCTACGAGCTGGATGGAGGGAGACTTTCTGATAAACATGCACCCCCCATTTCTACAGCCAGCTCTACTGTGTTGCAAATGAGTGACAGTTGCTCCAAATGTAAGAGGAAGGCCAGAAGTAAATTTTTAACCGAGTTTCTGCAAAAGAAAACAATATGGGGTTATCTATTAAACCAGGGTTCAATTACAACTCATTTATGGTAAAAGCTACACATATTTGAACAGAAAAATCTATGTAATTTATGATTGACAGTAAGCTGTGGAGTTGTAACAGCAATGATGCTTGCTGTGATGGGGCCTGGGTTAAGGTGGATATCCCAAGCTAGTTTGATTTCATAGGCTAGGTAATGATGCGACTTCCTCTGAAAAGATGAAACCGCATCCACAGAACACTGCTCATTTTCATTAACTTTCATATCCCTGAAAACATAGGATCATCAATGCAAATCATTTTACTAATGGGTGGTTCCTAACATGGTCAGATTTGGTCAAACTTTTTTTTTGGCCACCAGAATCTCTAAAGATATCACCACCATTTCAGCTACTACTACAGAAACAGAGAGCTGTCAATGGCACCACTTCAAACTAAGTATGAAAGAAGGCTGGTTTACCTGCTGAGCAAAGCCTAGGAAAAAGGATCTGATGCTTGTCAAGCCATAATTACAGTATTTTAAAGAATGAAGGCTTCTATGTCAGCAATTTTAGCATTCAGAAATGTTTTTGTTGTGTGCGCATACAGCATGCTGTTTAAAATAGTTTGCAAATATGTTAGGACTGAATTCTGGTATGTTTACAATTACAAAATAACTTAGTACCACTGGCATAGAGGATAAATACTTGACTACGACCTGGGTGATATGAATGACTTGAGTTTCTCAGGTACCTGACAGAGATAATGAGCAGAAGGAACGGAATGACACAGTTTTGCCTGCTCACTTCTCTTCAGGAATGTGGGATAGGGAAACATGCTGGGACAGCCAACTGCTGCCTGTAGCTCAGTGGAGACAGATCGTGTGGAAGCATGAAGGCCAGGCTAGGCAAGTGGGCATGCTTTAGGGATGTTGCTTTTGTGGGAAGTGGGCAGTGCTGATCCTAGCCCACAACTCATAATGTGAAGTGTGCAGCCAACACATCAACAGGGGGAAGAGCATTCATCTGCATTCTCTTCCAGCTGATGAGTAGGTCACACCATAATGACCTTCCCATCTGCTCTGTGCCTGGATGGAGGAACATGAATAAGCCCATTAGATACAAAGTACTTTTGCCTGAAAAGGCAGAATTTCCTTTAAGGGGCATTGCAACACGATAGGGCTATGAGATGACAGCAGACATACATGACAATATCCAAAGTAGCACAGCTCAAACAACTGGCATAATCTAGACCACACAAGTGGGTATGGAACAAAAAAAAAAAAAAAAACTTAAGATACAACAATGTGTATGAGCATTCCCACAAGTACTAAGTGTTTCTCAGAAAAGGAAGAAAATGTGGCCAGTCGTGCTAGATCAGCTAATTTTTCAAATCTTGAAAGGTCATAAACATAGCAGGGATCATCCCTACTGACTTCACAGCATTTCCAAATGTCTTAATTTAGTTGAACACTTCTATTAAAAGGTCACTTTAAACTAAGAGTATTAGCAGTTTCCTTGATAGTGAAGACTTGTGATGTTTGGCAGAAAGATTTGAAACTGAACTGAATCAAATGAGGACAGAAATGTTGGCAAAAAAAGAAAGGAAGGAGGAGATGTGTTTCCACTCTTTCTTCTCTGGGATTATCTATGGGACAAATTTGCATTGCTAAAATCTAAATACAAGCATCATCAACTCCCCTTTTCCCAAATTTTCTAAATGGTGTTGAGGAGTAATGTTAACTGTCCAATATATCTCTCAATTCAGTGCCACTCTCCCAACTTCTATGACAGTCATGCCTGAATGTTGCAGGTCTTCTCTCACATACAATCCATGCATCTCTTTGCTGGATGCCAGTTTCCTCTTGCCTTTTTCCTGTCTGTCCCAAATCTTCCTCACCAGATTGTCTTCTTTTCTGCACTTGCCCAAACCAACTAATCTGTTTTGATGTTCTCTGTACTTGGAACTGCTTTGGATTCTGCTCTGATGTCCTCATTTGTTCGTATGTCACACAGTGCGCATCCTACTACCCCCATCTCAGGCACTTAATCTCCATCACCTCTAGCTTCAATTGCTCTGCTTTTACTGCCCAGGTTTCTGTACCATACAGTAGTGCTGGTAGCACCACTGTTTTTTTTTTACACCTTACTTTTCAGCTTGTCATGCACTACCTCTGAAACACTAGCAGTTGGCTGCAGCCCCTCTACATTCTAGTTTAGACCTCCTCATTTAGACTTCCCTTCTCCTCAACCAACCCTGCTGGATACTTGAAGCCATTAACCTGCTCCACTATTTTCCCTTCTATCCAATTCCTCAGCTTATACTGACTTATGTCTATGTTTCCCCATTTGCTGCCATTACAACTGCCTTACATTCACTCAGTTTTATCTCATGTGCCTTCAGTTTTGCATTGCATTCGCCTATCTTTTGCTGTAGGTATTGCTCAGAGCCTACCTGTAATGCCACTTTGTTTACATACACTAACATTGTTATATCCTCTCTGACCTACATGTAATCCATCACCAGCAGGAACAGTGGGCTCAGAGTTGAACCCTGATGCACACCCAACCCCTAAACCTAATTAATTTTCATCTTAGTTTCTGCAGAAACTGGAGCAACTTCGTCCCCCACTCTCCAGATCAAGTTTGCCCTGCACCTATTCCTCTGTTAAGAAATATGACAACTCATCCACTATACAGAGTTCATGTCAATCACACAGACACTCCCCAAGACAATACAATGAAGGGAAAGTGGGAAAATGTTATATTTTTTATATTTTTATATTAAATTAATAATTATTATTATAGTTAAGAAGAATTTTTTACATGACACACATATATATATTTTTATATACAGCATGAATAATAATGATGGTCCTTTGTAGAGACATGTGTATATAGATTTTAAGGTTGGTTTTAAATATATAGTTTCCTCTGAGTTTGTACTAACAGTGTTTAATTGTTAAATTGTTTGACTGTATTGCTTTAAATGCTTGAAATTACATTGATTGCTAACCAAGCATGGCCTGCATTAACATTGTCTGATGAAGCAACACTGAGTTGTGAAAGCGCTCACCTACTGTTCTTTTTCTAATAAAGTTACTGTGGATAGTCTTCAGTGTGTAACTTTGGTGCCTCATTTTAACTTTTATTGTTGCATTCTTGGCACCTCAGTGTACCTGTAGCCGGTTTGAGATTTGTACAAAGTGGGAAAATACCATTTTCCTAGGTGACCTAAACTATCCAACTATAGAATAGAAAACCTACATCACCACTAGTGGACAAGCACAGAGAATCATGGACTTTGCCAATACAAATGCCCTGGAATATTTAGAGTACCCACTACGGAAATAACATCTCGGATCTTGTCCATACTAACATGGGAGCATCTTGCACCATCCCTTGCGCATCTTCTTCACTTGTTAGGTCTGCAATTAAAGCTATCTACTTTTAAATAAAATTGAAACCAGAGATCCTGTCCACCTAAGGTACTGTTAGGAATGGCTTCAAGGCAAACTACCTACTCTTAAATGGTATGTTAGTAAGCATCAAATACCCATCAAACCCAGATGATTGAAATGAATACACACTTTTCTAGCATGTAAACAACTGTAGAGATGCAACTGTATCCCATAGTAATAACTGCAGGGCAAATACAGAAAAAACCCACACGTTGGAACCATAATATCAACAAGCTTTATAATAAAAGGAAAATAATTATGACCAAAAGAAAGAAAAGCAATTCCCAGAATGCTAGAGCCCTCATCACCAACTAAAACTCATGAGATTAAAATCCACAAAAAGCCAAGTTTGAGGCCAAAACAGCTACCGAAGCCAAAGACAATCACAAAGCATTTTTTTTTTTAAGTTACAGTCGTAATCTCAAAAGCACAATGCAGCCATGTGTTGAACTGATTGTGACTATGCTACCTACATTGAGAGTGAAGCTAGAGCTAACCTACTGGCCGATAAATTTACCTCTAACTTTTCCCTTCTCTCCCCACTGTATGTCCCTCAAAATATACCTGACATTGGCTCATCTCCAGCTTTCACACAAAACCAAGTCCTAAAAGTGCTATCAAAAGCTGAAATACTGCATCCATGGGCCCTGACAATATCCGAGGATGCATGGGACTTCAAAGATAGCTGCACACTAACAGCTTAATTTTAAATCTCCCAGTGTGAAAACAAACTCAGGAGAGAAGGCCAGTGGACTTTTGTGTTTCTGGGTAAATTTCAATAACTGGCCAGTAAAGTGCACTGCCTGGATGTCAGGAAAAATAAATATGGAGGATCTGAAGGAAACTCGGCTACAAAAGGTGAGGGAAAAACACTAATTGGAAAATGGTACTGCAGCTGGTTCAGCAAAAAGCAGTAAAAACTCCAGACACGACTTCTAGCAACCTAGAGGAAAGCAGACAACTGCACACAGATGGAGTATAGCAACTCAAACAACAAAAGGCTAGAAAAAAATGGAAGAAGCTTTAAACAGATGTTAAGATGAGGTGATAAAACTGCAAACATCAGAGGTCAACATGAAGAAAAGGCTGTCTGAATATGAGACTGTTCAAGAAGAGAGGTTTCAAAAAAACAATGGAATTAAGAGGACAGAGCACATAGGGAAAATCTTGGATTTTCAGCTATACCAGAGAAGCTGAAAAGATCAGATGGTATTAATTTTATGAAAGCACAAATAAGCATATGGACTGATATTCCACACCAGGAGCTGTTAATTGAAAGGACACATCATATGTATATTCCAAACCTGGCTATGAGAAAACAACCTAGACCTTTAATAGTACAGATGCAATCCTACCAGCAGGAGGAGGTGATTCTGACAACACTGTGGCAGAAGAACAAAGTACTAAAAGTGGGAGACAGCAGAGTGTTTATGGAGAATAATTACTCATTGTACACCAGGGCAGCAGGAGTAAATTTACTCCACTACTCAAGGAATGTCAAGAAGCAAGGAGGAGATTCAAACTGCTGTACCTAGCTACCTTCAAAATATTCTTCCCTATACGGACAAAATTATTTTTGGATGCAGTACATGCTTAGGAGGAAATACAAAAGTTTGCCCAACCAAAATTGAGCTGTGAAACAGAATTAAATTCTGCTTCTTGTTCTTCTGGTAATAAAGACCAAAGAGAGACTGTGCCATTGAAACCTTTTAAATGATTCAATGGAAAATACTGGCGAGAAGGAAGGGAGCACGAAAGATAAATAAAAGAATTGAGAGTATGATGGAAATGAAGCAGAGACAAGATTTATGAGATGAAGATAAACATTTATAAAACCAGTAAAATATTGGGGAGAAGGAAGGGAGCATGAAAGCTGAATAAAACAATTGAGAGTATGATGGAAATAAAGCAAGACAGAATTTGGGAGATGGAGATGAACAGGAATAAAACCATTAACTTAGAAATTGATAAATATGGGATTACAAAGCAATAATTATTTGTGAAATATGACAGAACAAGAAAATCTGGAAATATTGGACTTTTATGGACTTCAATGGACTTGTGGGAAACTCTAAAGAATATGCCCTACTTCATGTCATTAATGTTCAGAAAAATACTTAAGGGAGGGGAAGAGGAAGGTGAAATTTAACTAAGTAAACCATTTTGTTTTCTTAACAGTACTATTTTTATAGTGTATAATATTCTTCGCATGGTATAAAGTAAAGTTTTCTTTGTTGTTTTTAAGTGCAATTGGAATACTATTGTAAACAAGTGCTCCTGTTTTCTTTCTTTCTTTCCTTCTCCCTTTCTCCTTGATCAGTTTTAAGAAATGTAGGCACTGCAATGTAAACATAAAGTACTGTTAAAACAGTATGACAAAATAAAAATGAATGCACTTTTTCTCATTCTTGCAGGGGGGAATGGATTAAAGCCCTTAGCTTGATCTAGTAACAAGTTTTAAGAGAAAACAAGTAAGTAAAAAAGAACACTGAATATTATAAGGCTTTTTTCTAGCAAATAAAAGCATGCTTAGTAGCAATTCTGCATCTGGTGCTCATGTCTCCATGGACACAATGTGATAAACAGAAACTGGCTAGAAAAAAAAGAGAAACTGGTTAGAAAAAAAAGAGAAACTGCCTAGGAGATAATATTCCTCTGAAAGCATTTGTTTTCCCAACTGGGAAAGCTATAAAGATGAGACAAAACCAGACAGCACTTAGGACTAACCTTTTAGGTTAACTCAAGTCTGTAAGTGTGGCTGTCAGTTTGGGGCATTTGTTCCTATTAGGAAGGTAAAACTTCAATATTTGAAGATGTAAATAGGTTTTAGGGAGGTACCAGAGGTGTGTGTTTTGTTTGTTTGATTGCTTTCAAATAAACAAAGTTTTGTAAGATGTGGAATAGGCTAAAATGGATATGACAAGAAACATATAAAAGTTCAACCAGCCAAACAATTTATGCATGTAACACAAAAGCTCGAACAAGACATTTTACAAAAAGCTATTATACATAAAAGGTGTGAATAATAACTTTTTAGGTTCATAGGTGTGTACTAGGCTAATAGCTCTGGAGCCTTTACAATCCTAGCCCATAGGATTACCCTGGTTATCGTGCCACCCACCCTTAATTTCCAGTGCCTCTGCCAAGAAGAGCCACTGGAATGATCCCCAGGGTGAATTTTCTATTTCCCATCCACTCATCAAGATTTCTCTTGAAGAGGACCAGTGAGGTGCTCTGTTTGACATGTACGGGAAGTCTATTCCATAGCATGGGCAGTCTCTCGGTTATGAACCTGTCCCTCCAGCATGTTCGGTTGATTGTGGCAATGAGGTTGAGGTCTCTGGATCGTGTGGTGCAAAGGGATTGGGATTTCTTTAGATGTAGCATTTCTAACACAGCTGGGTCAGACATGGCTTTCTAAGTCAAGCAGAGATTGCCTCTAAGTAGGCGATATGAGACAGAGAATAGTTGGGAGTTTTTTTTAGTCTATCCATATAGGACAAGTGTTTAAGGCCTTGGATCCTCTTTGTGAGGTACTTTTGTGGCATCTCCAGTTGTTGCATGTGTCTAGTGAGGTACATCACAAATGGGGCATTATACTCTATGACTTGCCTAATGAGGGAAGAGTAGAGGGAGACAATGAACTCTTTCTTCCTGGATGCAAAACCCTTAGTAATGAGATGTGCCACATAGAAGGACTTTCTGACCACAGTGGCAGTGTGGTGGTCAAAAGAGAGGTTGCTGTTAACATGTGTTCCCAGATCTCTTATAACGCCCTTCTGTGTTAAGCAGACTACCATTGATGTGGTAATTCATGGGAACTGCATTTTTCCCAAAGGGGATGACGACATTTTTTGGCAATGAGCTTAAGGCCATGGTTCTGACACCAGTCGTTGGTCTCAGTGAGGCCTTTCTGTAGGAAGTCAACATCACTTGGGGAGTTAATAATGGTGCCCAACTTGCAATAGTCTGTGAACTTTGTCAGCCAGAGTTCCCTTTGTGTTGACCTGGACTTCTGAGAAGTAGATACCAAACAGGAGAAGGCCCAGGACCACCCACCCCCCCCTGTGGGATTCCACTCGTGACTGGTCAGCGGTCTGACTTTGAGTCGTCTACTTTCACACTGTGTTTCTATCCATCTGTGAACCAGTCTGCAACCCACCTAGTGATACAGGGATTGATGCCTAGCTTATTGAGTTTTTCTGTGATTCCTGAGTGGGGAATGGTATCAAAGGCCTTGGCCAGATCAAGGTAGCCTGCATGATGCTTTTTCTGTGAACTTTTTAAATGTCAGTGGTCTCAAATATGACTACAAAAAAGAAACAGTAGTGTACTACATTAAAAACTGTAGAGTGCAAATAGCTGTTACAGGAGGCACACTTGGAAAGAAATGAACATGCAAATTTGATACAGGTTTTCAGGATAGTTACGCAGTGGAACACCTGGGACAAAGGAAAAGAGGAGTACTTGTATTAATCGCAAGAGGAGAGCCAATAGCAACAGAAGAAAGTAGAAAAGATAATAATGATAGATTTGTAGTACTAATGGGCTACTGGTAAGGGATGAGGATTACACTGGCATGTATTTATATTCCACCTAAAACTGCTATAATGGAGCTTAAGAAAATTCTGGGAAAAATAATCAGTTTTCAGCAAGGAATATTACTTATAGGTGGGGACTGGAATTTGATTTGCAGCACTAATGATGTGTCTTGGGGGGCCCAGAAAGGAAAGTACAGCAAAGGAGGGTAGACTTTTGAAGAAATTTATGAAAATATTTGGCAATGAAGATGTGAATTCAGTAATAGTTTGGAGTAAATTTAAATATTATTCCCCTAGATACAGAAACTGGACTAGGCTAGACAGAATTTACATTTAACTGTAACGTGCATTTAAATGAAGGTCCTGAAATGCACCCAATAACTATTTCAGATCATGTGCTGATAATAACTAAAATAAAAACATACGGTAGTGAAATAAGACGAGACACTGGAGCTTTGCCACCTATCTGTTGAAAAGAGAGAAATTAAGGAACGAGTAGTCAAAATTATTCCGGAGCTATTAGAGAAGATAGAAATTTCTCCTGAAAATACAGCCAGGGAGTGGGATAAAGTGGAATTTAAACACAGGGCAAAAATAAAAGAAAGGGAGATATGGTTAAAAAGCAACAAGAATTGTTTAGAGGGATTGACAAATGGTAAAGTATTGCAGAATGGGGGAAATCTCACAGAACAAGAGGAGAAGCAACTGTAGAATGCTAAACAGAAAATAAGGGATTACCTCAATAACATGCATAACTTTACAAAGATTGCTGTTAAGCAACTGTTTTTTTATACCAACTCTAGGAACACTAAACCTTTTAGTACAATGTCTCAGGTAACAGACAGTAGAAAGAGTTGTCACCAAGCTTAGGGAGCCTATAACAGGGAAGGTAAAAAAGTTATCCTGTAGAGGTATTACAATTATTTTGGAAATTCTATGAAAGTCTGTATAAAACAGAGAAATGTGGAAATCAAGAAAAAGGTACAAACGAAAATGTTTATGGAAGAATTACATATTCCAAGGTTAGAAGTACATGAGGCTCAGTTGCCAATGGTTAGGACAGAAGGATATGATATAAAAATGGTGATGTATAACCAATCTAGAGCAAAGTCCCTAGGAACAGATGGTATTCCTATGAAAGTTTGGAAGCAAGGAGGGAAAAAAATATAAATACCTGAAAGGTTTTGTTTACCAGTATTTTAAGAGGAGAAGTACCAACAGCCTGGAAGAAAGTGGTGGTAAGCTGTAATACCTAAACAGGGTAAAGATCCATCAGATCCAGCTTCATACAAGCCCATTTCAATACTACACCAGGATTATAAAGTGTTTATGCCTATAATGGCGAAAAGAATGGCAAAAGTGATGCCAAAACTAACCGATACGATCAATGTGGTTTTGTGGTGGGGAGGCAAACATTAACATAACATTGGTGATCCAGAGGTAAACAAAACATAATAATACCACTGTTGTTGGCGGGTCTTGATGCAGAGACAGCATTTGACAGAGTAAGCTGGGACTTTATGAGCGGGGCAATGGAAGCATTTGGATTCTCTAATAAAATTATAAGGTTGATTAGGTGGCCATACGAGGGACTGAAGGACATATGAGGGATCAAAGGCAAAAATTAAAGTGGGTAGGGCCCCATGATTTCTGCTTGAGTAGAGGAACCAGGAAGGGGTATCCTCTTTCCCCTTTGTTATTTGTGTTGTATTAGAACCACTGGCAAAGAAAATAAGGGACTCAGAAATTCAAGGATATAATTGGTATGGTAGTCAAGAAAACCTGGCTCTGTTTGAAGATGATATTATTTTACACATGACAAAAGCAGAAAACAACATTACAGTGTTGTAGAACATTTTGAGACGGTTTCTTATCTTTTTGAGATACAAAATTAATGAAGCTAAAACAAAGGCAATAGCAATAAATTATGTACCCACACACAAATTGGTTCAGCAATATCCATATTTATGGGGACATGACAAAATGAAGTACGATTAAAAATGATTCCAGTGTGGTAGCTAAAGATATGTGGGAAAAGACTGAGAAATCAAAGCGCTGTTATATCAATATAGATAGTAAGATATAAACAGTTAAAAATATGCCTGGGACTAAAAACATTTTATCAACCAGATAAGCTGTGGACAACAATTAAAGAGCTGAACATTTTTATCTGGGAGGGGAAGATGGCATAAGTCAACCTGGATAAGTTGATTCTTCCAAAAGAACAGGGCAGACTGGGATTACCTGATTTGAAGAGTATTTCAGGGCTACACAGTTAAGGCTCTTACACACAGAACAAACAGAAACCTGTAATTCAAAGTGGAAAGAGATGATGAAACAGGGGAAAGCTTAAGAAATAAGGAGAGACTGGAATTTTGGATGCAGATCTTTAAGGAGAATAACAATAACCATAAAGAATATTATATTCACAAAGTTGCATTCTAAGAAGTAAGCCAACAAAGAAATGGAGGACGGAGATTCTGCAGATAGGGATGACTGTGATTAGGGGTACAGACAATAGACAAGAGGGAGCTCGAATTTATTGGAGAAAACTAGCAAAAGAAAAAGGCACTGGGAGCAAATATCTGGAGAGGGAAAGATGACAGAATGGGAAGATGCCAAGAATGTATTTGAACTACAGGTTAGAGACTGCCTTCCCTATCAAAGATTGATATATAGGCCAAGAGAAGGAAACACTGGGGTCCTAAAAGAAAGTCCAGCACTAGTACAGATTTTAGTACAATCTACAACAGAAGATGCCATTAAAAAAGGAATAATTAGTAAGGCATATAAAATATTGCATGAAAACTGTAAGAATCAAATAGAGGAGGTTAGAAAGAATTGGGAAGAGAGACTGGATAAGCAATTCACAAAGAAACAATGGGATATATGTACATCTGCCAAATATGCAACAAAACTAGAAGATTTAGGATTTTTGCTTGGAAATGTTTACATAGATATTTTTATGTCCCAAGTAGACTCCAGAGAATTTTTCCTCATGTAGACAGAAAATGCTGGAGTTGTGATAGGGAAGAAAGAGGTAATTGGGAACATTTTCTAGGAGTGTAATGGGTTGGCAGACTTTAAATATCCCCTGCGGATTATTCTGCTGGAGATGCTCGTTAAGCAAATTCATGCAACTAGGGAAATGATTTTTCTGAGCTATGATATGAAATTGGAATTGTGTAGACATAGTAAAGTCTTGCTGAGTCTAATTATGGTGGCTGCCAAAAAGGCAATTACTAGAAAATGCAAATCAAAGTCTAAACCAACTGTACTAGAAGTAGTGAATATAGTAACGGAGACAAAACTGGAATTAGGGATCTTAAAGAAGAAAACAAAAAAAAAAGGTAGGAGCAAATTTTTTAGGCAAAATGGGAATTCTGAGAAAGTACAGTTATGTATGCTTACCATAAATGTAGATGTTTGAGTGTATTCACTGTTGCAGTCATCACATTTGGGTTATCCTGCCAGGGCTAGCCCAAATACCAGAGGCTTAGTATTTCTGTGTCGGTTGCTGTCGCTCCAGCACTGATGTCAGGTCGTCAGTGGTATAAAATCAGGCAGCCGATGCCATTACATCAGTTTTTCTTGCCCTGTCAGGAGCCCCAAACAGGGAGCTAAATTATGGTGGAAGAACACCACCAGTAGAAAGTAAATATCAAAATTTCCTTGTAAAGAGAGAGAGAGAGACAAGGAGGATGGAGGGAGGGAAACCAGGACTGCAACAGTGAATACGCTCGAACATCTACATTTATGGTAAGTGTACACAACTGTACTATGTTCGTGTTTCACTGTTGCAGTCATCACATTTAGGTTGATTCCCAAAGCTGAAAAAAAGGTGGAGGCAGTCAAGACTGGGGGCTGGCTAGGATGCCCTGCAAGACTGCAGTGGCAAAGCCTGCCCTGGATTTGGAGAAGATAGGCAGGTGGGTAATGCTTGGTGAAGGTATGAACAGAAGTCCATGTTGCAGCCTCCAGGATGTCCCTGGTGGGGACCCCTCTGAGAAAAGCTGCAGAGGTGGAGGTTGCTCTGGTGGAATGTGTCCTGACCCCTTTTGGGGGTGGTTTCCCGTGCTGTTTGTAACAGAAATGGATGCAGTGTGCTACCCATTTGGAGACTGTTTGGATATGGCCTTGCCCTCTGCTCCTGCAGCAAAGTGGACTAGCAATTGATCAGTTTTTCTAAAAGATTTAGTCCTGTCCAGGTAGAATCTGGGCTGTCTGTGCACATCTTGAGAGTGCAGAATCCTTTCCCCCTTGTTTTGTGGGTTAGGGAAAAATGTGGACAAATGAATGGATTGGCTGAGAGCCACACTGGACACCACTTTAGGCATGAAGGATGAGTTAGTCCTGAGGGAGACCCTGTCAGCATGGAAAATGAAGGGCTCTACAGCCATAAGTGCTTGTAGCTCTGATACTCTTCTAGCTGAAGTGATGGCCAGAAGAAAGGCAGTCTTCCAAGAGAGAAATTTTAACTCTGCTGAAGCTGCAGGTTCAAAGGGGGACAGGGTGAGCATTTCCAACACAAAGTTAAGGTCCCAAGCTGAGGTAGGAGCTCTTCTGGGTGGCCTTAAGTTGTTAGCCCCTTTTAGGAATTGTTTGATGAGAGGGTGCGAGAAGAGAGTTGGCTCTGTGCTGTACTGAGCAGAGATGGCAGAGGCATGAATTTTAATAGAAGAAAAGGATAGAACCCTGTGTAGTAGGTCTGCCAGGTAATTCAGGATGAGAAGTAGGGAGGGATGTGCTGTTCCGGCTCCCTTAGCCTGGATCCAGGTGCAAAACCTTTTCCACTTGTCAACATAGGATTTCTAGTGCTGGGGCTTCTGGCCTCATGTATAACATCTAGAACTTGCTTGCTTAGGCTGGCAGCTTGAGGAGAGGGGTCAGGGAATAAGCTAGGCTGCCAGGTTAAGGGTCTGCAATTGGGGATGCATGAATTCTCCATTCCTCTGGGTCAGGAGTGTTGGGATCTGAGGTAGGTGCCATAGTGGCAGGGGTGAGAGGCTGTGCAGCAGTGGGTATCAGTTCTGGCATGGCCAGTCTGGGGCAACCAGGATTGCCCTCTGCTTTTCCTCCCTTATTTTGAGCAGTACCCTTAAAATGAGTGGTAGAGGGGAAATGCATAGACAGAGGTTTACCCACTGGAAGGATAGAGCATCCACATTTCAGGCCTTGCTGTGAGGTTCCCTGGTGCAGAATTTGCGGAGCTGATGACTGTAGTGGGAGGCAAAGAGGTCGATTTCGGGGTGCCCCATTTCTGGGTTATACGGGTGAAGGTTCTGTGGTCTAGCTGCCATTAGTGTGGGTCTAGCAGGTTCCTGCTTAAGTTGTCTGCCAGACAGTTTAGAGAGCCTGGCAGGAATTGTGCTAGCAGGTGCAGTTGCATGGCTGACGCCGTGTGCCAAAGGGTCATGGCGAGCCTGCAGAGAGGATAAGAGCGAGTCCCTCCCTGTGGTGTTGTCTGTTTTGATCAGTAGAGGCCCCGGGGAGAGTAGGGGTCTGAAAGCTGTCAGGGTGTGCTGAACAGCTAGCATCTCTTTTTGGTTGATGTGCAGATGTATTTGATTTGAGCTCCACTGGCCCTGAATGCACCTGCCATCCAGGTGTGCACCCCAGGCATAGTCCGATGCATCTGTGGTGAGGGTCTGGGTGGCATGGGGTTGTCAAAAGGGAAGTCTTTTGTTGTGGTTGCATGCTGCTGCCCACCAAAGAAAATCTTTCCTTAGACAAGGTATCACTGGTATGAGAGTTTCCAGGCCTTGAGAGTGCTGACACCAAAGGCTTTTTAGATACAATTGTAGATTCCTCATATGCAATCTGGCATATGGAATGAGTAGAATGCAAGATGCCATGAACCCTACAGCTTGCAGGATTTTCCTTGCAGATAACTGGATTCTGGTGGCTAGTTGAGAGAAGTAGCCTGTCAGGTAGGCTTGTTTTTCTGGAGTAAGGAATGCCATCTGGGATGCTGTGTCCAGGCTTGCTCCCAGGAATACATTTTTTTTGTGTGGGGACTAGTTTTGATTTCTTTTCATTGATAGTATACCCCAGGGAGGTTTAGTAGGTCCTTTACAAAAAAGTCAGGTGCTGTAGCAGCTTTTCCTGACTGTCTGCCTGAATCAGGCAGTCGTCTAAGTATGGGTAAATTTGAATATTTGTCTGCAAAAAGTAATGGCGGGAGCCAAATATTTTGTGAAAACTCTGGGAGCAGTGGATAAACCAAAGGGAAGCGCAGAGAACTGAAAGTGTATAGCTTTTGCCCTGAAACTTGGGTATTTCCTGCATGGTTCCCTGATTGGGATGTGTAGGTAGGCCTCTTTTAGGTCTGTGGTGGCCAACCAAGCATCCTTGGAAAGCATAGGTAGAAGCTGCTGGAGGATGAGCATTTTAAATTTTGGTATCACCAGAAAGGTGTTTAACTGGATAGATCGAGGATGGAGTGCCATGTGCCCTCTTTTCTGGGTACCAGGAAGAGTCTGTAGAAGAAACCTTGGCCTATCTATTCTGCAGGAACATGCTGTATTGCCCTCATGGACAGAAGGAAAGGACTTGCTGTTTGGCCTCTGCCCACTGGTTTGGAGGAAGATCTGGGAACCCTTTTTGGGGTTGGCAGACTGTGGAAAGAAAATCTGTATCCCTGGGACACTGCGTTGAGGACCCAGCGGTCATTGATAATGGTGGCCCAATTGCTTGTGTGGAAGAAGAGTTTTCCTCCTAGGGACATGAGCAGGTGGGCAGAGGGTGGGGGTGGAAGTGTAAAGTCATTGTGAGTTCTTACCATAAGGGGGTGGCTTTGCACTCCCTGTTTTTGAAGAGGAGGAACTCCATTGCTTAGATCTCTGCATTCCCTAGGGCTGTTGTCTGGGGGGTCTGGGCTGAGCTGGACTGGAGGGGGGGGGGGGGACCAGTGCTTGGAGGGGTAATGCCTACTGAACCTCGGTGGCTGGACCTGTAAGAAGACTAACTGTCTGCATAGATTTAGCTTTTTCTTCCATCTTTTTTAAGACATATTCTGCCTCAGTGCCAAATAAGTTGTATTTGTTCAAGGGTGCGTCCAATAACTTGGATTTGACATAGCCTGGCAAGATCTGTTCCTTAAGCCAAGCATGCCTTCTAAGGACAGAACCAGTGACTGCTGCCCTGCAAGATGCTTCTAGGGTGTCAAAACCACATTGTAATGGGTGCTTAGTTAGTTGACTTGCAGAATGCATTAACTCTTTTAACTCTATTTTCTGCACAAGCAGGAAAAGAAGACATTTTTTCATTTGAGGAGTCCCATGGTATGTTGCTGATATTTCAGCATCTGGAACTGACAATTTAGTGGTCTAATAGCAAGAGTAGCAGAGGTGTATACTTTTTTACCCCATCTATCTAATGCTCGGGAATCCCTGTCTGAGGGGGTGGGATTCTTAGCTGAAGTTGTTTTGATTCCTTTAGGTCCCTGACAGATGACCTCGGGGTCAGCAGTAGGATTTCTGAAAAGAAATTTGAGAGAGTCGGGGACTCTATGATATCCGTCAGGTTTTCTGGGAAAGTACAGTTGTGTACACTCACCATAAATGTAGATGTTAGAGTGTATTCACTGTTGCAGTCATTACATTTGGGTAATCTGCTGGCAGGTTGCCCTCAGTCGGCCTGAATAACAACGTCTTGGGTCCTACATCGGTTGCTGTCTCTTCTTCCATGACATCAGGTCGTCAGGGGTATAAAACATGCAGCTGACGCCATTTTAATCAGTTTTTCTTGCCCCAGATGTCAGGTGCCCCCCCCAAATGGGGAGCAAAAAATATATATAAATATATATGCATTTAATTTAGAACACAAAAAATATACCTCCAACTAAAAGCAAATACACCAAAAAGGCTTTTGAGCATAGTAACGGAAAGAAGAGGTATAATAAGAGAGAAACAGGGGGCTGGCGGGTGGATATCCAGGACTGCAACAGTGAATACACTCAAATATCTACATTTATGGAAGTGTACACAACTGTACTATGTTCTTCGTGTTTCACTGTTGCAGTCATTACATTTGGGTAGAATCCCAAAGCTAAGGTTGAGAGGATGGAATTATACAGCATTAGAAGCAGCTATAAGGCCCTGCAGGGCAGCAGTGGCAAAGCCTGCTCTGGATTTAGAAAAGAGAGGTAAATTATAATGTTTGGTGAACGCATGAACAGAGCTCCAAGTAGCAGCTTCTAGAATGTCTCTGGAAGGAACCCCTCTGAGAAAAGCTGTAGAAGTAGATGCAGCCCTGGTGGAATGGGATCTGATCCCCTTGAGGACAGGTTTACCATGGTGCCATAAGCAGAAACAAATACAATGGCTTATCCATTTTTAAATAGTCTGCTTTGAAATAGCCTTTCCCTCTGCCCCTGCAGCAAATGTCACTAGTAGTTGCTCAGATATTCTTAGAGATTTTGTCCTGTTTAAGTAGAATCTTAGTTGTCTGTGTACATCCAATAAATGCAGAGTCCGCTCCCCCTTGTTCTATTGATATGGGAAAAAAGTTGGCAGACGAATGGTCTGATTAAGAGACACACTGGACACCGCCTTAGGCATACAGGATGGACTGGTCCTGAGGTCCACCCTGTTCGGATAAAAGATAATGAAAGGCTCCAATGCCATGAGAGTCTGCAGTTCTGAAATCCTTCTAGCTGAAGTGACTGCTAAAAGAAAAGAGAAAAAGTTTGTGTCTACAGTAGCTGCTGGTTCAAAAGGAGGTAGGGTGAGTTTTTCCAGCACAAAATTGAGGTCCCATGCAGGAGTTGATGCTCTCCTGGGAGGTCTTAAATTTTTGGCCCCTCTGAGGTACTGCTTCAGCAGAAGATGAGAAAAGAGAGGAGGCTCTATGTTGTAATGAGCCGAAATTGCAGAGGCATGGATTTTTATGGAAGAAAAAGAAAGATAGGCCCTTGTGAAGCATCTCAGTTAAATACTGCAGAATCTGAGGAATATTGGATATTGCTGTTTATTCCTTGTGCTTGGTTCCAGACACAGAATCTTTTCCATTTATCAGCATAAGATTTTCTAGTACTAGGCCTTCTAGCCTCAAAAATGACATCCATAAGAGGTTTACTGAGAGATGTGATTGGTGAAATTAGTTGATTAGCCATGCTGCAAGATTCAAAGTTTGAAGCTGAGTGTGCAGAATTTGATAGTTCTGCCGTGACGGTAGATAAGGTGTCTGAGGCAGGTACCACGGAGGAAGGTGTGCAATATTGCGGGTACCAGTGTTGGTGAGGCCAGTCTGGAGCAATCAAAATCATTTTCCATTTTTCCTGTCTGACTTTTAGCAAAACCCTGGAGAGCAGAGGCAGATGGGGAAAGGCACAGACTGATAGGTTTTTCCAGCTGAAGGATAGAGCATCCACTTTCCAAGCTTTTGTGATGAATTCTTGTGCAGAATTTGTCCAACTGAGAGCAAAAACATCTATGTCTGGGCTCCCCCATCTTTGTGCAAACATGCTGAAGATTTGTGGATCCAGTTTCCATTCGTGTGGGTCCATAAGATTTCGGCTTAGTTCGTCTGCCAGAGTGTTTTGCCTTCCTGGCAGGAATTAAGCTTGTAGATGTATTTGGTAAGTCAAGGCTGTGTTCCACAAAGCCATGGCTAGTCGGCAAAGGGGGTAGGCATAGGTACCCCCCTGCTTGTTTATGTACCACATAACTGTGGTGTTGTCCGTCTTTATCATAAGTTGTCCTGGATGAAGAAAGTCCTTGAAGGCTGTCAGAGCATTCTGTACAGCTAGCATTTCTTTCTGGTTGACATGTAGGTGCATTTGATTTGGGCTCCATTCACCCTGAATGCATCTCCCTGCCAGATGGGCCCCCCAGCATAATCTGAGGTGTCTGTAGTCAGGGTTTGGGTGGCAGGGGGTGGAATGAATGACAGTCCCTTGTTTTGGTGACAGGCCTCTGCCCACCACAGGAACTTCTGTTGCAGGCACGGAATGATAGGAATCACTGTTTCCAGGCTGTGACGATGTTGACTCCATAAGCTTTTTAGGTACCATTGAAGTTTCCTCATATGCAGTCTTGCATATGGAATTAATAAAATGCAGGAAGCCATGAACCCCAAGGTCTGCAGAATTTGTCTTGCAGATAGCTGGGTTTTTGTGGCCACTTGTTTGAAGTATGTCATCAATTCAATTTGTTTGTCTGGTGTGAAGTAAGCCATCTGGGCAGTTGTATTCAAGCTTGCACCCAGGAATGTAATTTGAGAGGGTACCAGTTGTGATTTCTTTTCATTTATGGTGTACCCTAGGCATGTTAGAAGCCTTTTTATAAACGCCAGATGCTGCAGAAGAGCATCCTTGTTTTCTGCCTGAATTAGGAAATCATCCAGATAAGGATAAATTTGAATGTTTCTTTGTCAGCAAAAAGCATTTACTGGTGCCAGGCACTTTGTGAAGACCCTGGGCACAGTAGATAAGCCAAAGGGCAGTGCAGAGAATTGGTAATGCAAATAGCCTGCTTTGAAGCGGAGGTATCTTCTGCAAGATTCCCTGATTGGGATATGCAGGTAAGCCTCTTAAGTCTAGAGTTACCAACCAGGCATCCTTGCCCAGCATAGGCAGTAACTGTTGTAGAGTCAGCATCTTGAATTTTGGAATGTCCAGAAAAGTATTTAGAATGGATAAGTCCAGAATTGGACGCCATGATTTGTCTTTTCTGTGTACCAGGAAAAGTCTTGAATTAAAACCTTGCCCTTTTTCCTTTTCTGGTACTGGTTGAATAGCTCCCATATCCATGAGGGACATAACTTGTTTCTGGGCCTCTGCCCACTGATTTGGATGCAGATCTGGCCATCCGTTTGGAATTGGCAACATGTGAAAATGAAATCTGTATCCCTGGGATACTATATTTAAGACCCACTTGTCCTGGGTAATTAGATGCCAATTTTTTGCATGAAGGGCTAGTTTTTCCCCCCAAAAGGGCTGCCAAAAGAGAAGTGCTTAGAAATGGCAGAGGAAAGTCATTGAGACTGTTTACCGTGGGGGGGGGGGACTTTCTACTTCCAGATTTGGAGGTGGAGGCACCCCATTGTTTTGTTCTGCAAGTTCCTTGTGACTGAAACCTGGAGCCTTTGTGGTGTCTGGGTTTGACCTGAGCGGCTCTGCTGGGTACTGGAAAGTACCAATTCTTAGTAGGCCAGTGCCTACTGAACCTGGGTGGCTGCACTTGTAGGAAATATTTTACAGTTTGCATAGATTTAGCTTTGTCTTCCATCTTTTTCAAAACTTCTTCTGCCTTATTACCAAATAGACTGTCCTGTTGTAAAGAAGCATCCAACAATTTTGCTTTAACATGATCAGGCAGATTTTGCTCCTTGAGCAAAGCATGCCTTCTTATCACAGATCAAGTTACGGCGGCCCTGCAAGAGGCCTCCAAGGAATCAAAACCACATTGCAAAGTATGCTTTCCAACTTGTTCAGCTGAATGCAATAAATCCTGTAACTCTATTTTCCACACAGTCAGAAATCAACATCATTTTCTGTTTCAGTAAGCACATGACATGCTGCTGATATTTAAGCATATGAAATTGACAGTTTAAAGCCCTGACTGCCAGGGTTGCAGACGTGTAAACCTTCTTAACCCATCTATCCAGCGCCCTGGAGTCTCTATCAGAAGGGGTAGTATTTTTAGCAGTAGAAGCTTTAACACCCTTGGGACCCTGAGAAATTGTTTCAGGATCAGCAGTAGGGTTTTTGAAAAGAAACTAGTGGGAGTAAGGAACCCTGTAATATCTGTCTGGCTTACTAGGAGCCGGAGGCAGGGAATAAGGAGCCATGCTGGATTCTGAGTAATCATCATCAACAATGTCTAAAACAGGAGGTACAGCCAAAGGCCTATGCTGAGGAAGAAGAAGGAAATCCCTAAGCCTCTTTTTGGATTCTGAAAAATCCTGACTCTCCCAATGAAAATGTTCCCTTAAGGTATGCAAAGTTTCTCCAAAAAAAAAATCCTCAGGAGGGGAAGCAGAAGGGATGGATTCTTCTGCATCAGAGTCCTCATAAGGGGGAACAGAATATTCCTGATCAGAAGAAATGGAAACCTGATCTGAAGATTCATAATCAGTGCCTTGCCTAGGCCTCTTGGCAGGAGGGGGTTGGGAACCAATGATCAAGGTAATTAAATCCTCAGCCATTTTGATCATTTGTTTTTAGGCATAGGGGCCTAAACACGTGGCCCATGCATCATTTTTTTAGACATAGAAGGTGGTTTTGGCCTTGTTTTTGATGATGGCGTCGGTTTAATGTACAAATCTTTAGGCCTGAAAACACCCTCAGAAGCTGGTGCCTGCTCAGCGGCTCGGGACCCATCTAAGGGAGAGACATCCGCGGGTTCAAAACTTGAAGCGTCTCGTGGCATACCGGACTCCGAATAGGTCTCAGTAGAGGCCTGCAAATCAAAAGTAGTGGGCATCAGGAGCTGCGAAAGCGCCTCACTGAGTACCGGCGAACTGGCGACTAGCTAAGGAGAAGCTTCGTCGTCAGTTTTGGACCTCGGCCTGTCTCTGTCTTTTTTTTCGTGTTTTTTGTGAATTCCGCTAGTCTGATTGCTAACAGACGACATTTCTGGATAGTTAAATCTTGAGCCAAAATATTTAGAAGCAAAAATATACTGACGCTTAATAGTGCGTTGGTTAAATTTGGCACAAAACTGACAGCAAGGCACGTTGTGGTCAGGGTCTAGGCAAGGGATACAATACAAATGAAAATCCTTATGAGGTATTTGCTTCCCACAAGTAATACAATTATTAACTTTTACTGACATCGGTAAGGAGCAAGAAAAAGCTTCCCCAACAGGGTACTTAGTTTTAGGTTGAAGACTTCGGTTCTGAAACTCGAAAACGATAATTTCTGGAGAGTTGGCTGACTGGCACTTGCGATCTGTTTCTGCTTCGGGCACCGCATGGCAAGAAAGACTGATTAAAATGGCATTGGCTGCATGTTTTATACCTCTGATGACCTGACGTCATGGAAGAAGAGACAGCAACCAACGCAGGACCCAAGACTTTGTTATTCAGGCTGACTGAGGGCAATCTGCCAGCAGATTACCCAAATGTAATGACCAACAGTGAAACACGGAGAACATCAGGAGGGAGGGTGTCGGGAGGGTGTCAGGAGTCAGACTGGATTCCATAAAAACATCATCCACAACATCCAGGACAGGAGGAATGGCCAAAGGTTTGTGTTGTGGTAGATCTAAGAATTCCCAGAGTCTCTTTTTTTGTCTGAGGATAGTCTTGACATTCCCATTGGAAATGGTCCCTTAAAGTATGTAGGGTTTCCCCAAAGGAAAAATCCTTGGGTGGAGAGGCTGAAGTGATGGATTCCTCTGCATCAGAATCCTCATAAGCAGATAGGGGTTGCATATCTTCATATTCAGATGCATCAGAGTCATCGGACTCCTGTTCAGATAAAACTACTGCGGACAAGTCTTTTTCTTTTGGCAGGGGTAGCCTGGCTTCCCGTAATAAGCATAATAAGGTCTTCCGCCATTTTAAGCATTTGAGACTGAGGCAAGGATGCAGGTGCCTGAGCTTGGGTTGTTTTTTTTTGGGTGTGGTTCATACCCTGGGCCTTAGAAACTCGGTTGTTTTAGAAAGAACTGAAGACGCAAAAGTCGGTCTGTGTCGTGTATCGGTAGTGCAAAGTACTCCCTCTGAAGGCGGTGCCTGCTCAGCGTCTCCTGACCCATCCAAGGTAGAGACATCCACAGGATCCTTAGTCGAAGAGTCTCATGGCATACCAGACTCTGAAAGGGTCTCGGTAGTGGCCTGAGAATCCACAGAAGCGGGCATCAGGGGCTGTGAAAGCATCTCACTGAGGCCCGGAGAACTGATGACTAGCTTAACGGAAGCATCAGCAGATTTGGACCTGTGCAGTCTGTCTCTGTCTTTATCCTTACATTTTTTCGGAAGATCGGTAGTCGGATGGCTTACTGAAGCCATATCGGAATTCGTGGACAGAGCGAAAATATCTAGCTACAATAAAGGCCCAACAAAGTATAGTTCTGACACTGAGCAATGCACAAAAGTGACAGTGGGGGACATTGCGGCCTGGGCCTAAACAAGTGATGCAGTAAGAATGGAAGTCTTGGTGTAGTATTTGCTTTCTACAGGCGAGACAATTGTTAACTTTTTCCTGACATCGGTTAGAGCAAGAAGAAAGGATCCCCAATAGGGTACTTGGCTTTAGAAGACTTCAACTTCAATTCGGAAACAAAAACTAAGGTAGCGGCCGACCGGCACTCGTTCGAACTGCTTCTGTTTCAGGCTCCTTGGCAAAAAAGCCTGATGTAATGGCGTCGGCTGCCTGATTTTATACCACTGATGACCTGACATCAGTCCTGGAGCGACAGCAACCGATGCAGAAATACTAAGCTTCTGGTATTCGGGCCGACTGAGGGCTACCCCTGGCACGATAACCTAAATATGATGACCGCAACAGTGAAACACGAAGAAATACATACAGGCGAGGAAAGAGGTTTAAAAGAAGGCAGAACTTGAATGAGTTATGTAATGCTTGACAATGACTGGCTAGATTATAAATCTTCTTCTTCCGGCTGCTCCCGTTGGGGGTCGCCACAGCAGATCAACTGTTTCCATTTCTTCCTGTCCTCTGCATCTTGCTCTGTCACACCAACCACCTGCACGTCCTCTCTCACCACATCTATAAACCTTATCTTAGGCCTTCCTCTTTTCCTGTTACCTGGCAGCTTCATCCTTAGCATCGTTTTCCCAATATACTCTCCATCCCTCCTCAGCACATGTCCAAACCAACATAATCTTGCCTCTCTGCCTTTGTCTCCAAACCTTCCAACCTGGGCTGACCCTCTAATATATTTATTCCTAATCTTGTCCATCCTCGTCACACCCAGTGCAAATCTTAACATCTTCAACTCTGCCACGTCAAGCTCGGACTCCTGCCTTTTTAAACTCATTCACCTTCGCCACCTCTACTCCCTGCATCCTCACCACTCCTCTTATCCTCCCTCTCATTCACACACATATATTCTGTCTTCGTCCTGCTGACCTTCATTCCTCTTCTCTCTAGAGCATATCTCCACCTCTCCAGGGTCTCCTCCACCTGTTCCCTACTCTCATTACAGATCATAATGTCATCTGTAAACATCATAGTCCACGGGGACTCCTGTCTGATCTCGTCTGTCAACCTGTCCATCACCATTGCAAATAAGAAAGGGCTCAGGGCTGATCCTTGATGTAATCCCACCTCCACCTTAAACACATCCGTCACTCCCACTGCAGACCTCACCGCTGTCACACTACCCTCCGTACATATCCTGTACCACTCTTACATACTTCTCTGACACTCCCGACTTCCTCATACAATACCACAACTCCTCTCTAGGCACCCTGTCATATGCTTTCTCTAAATCCACAAAGACACAATGCAACTCCTTCGGACCTTCTCTGTACTTCTCCATCAACACTCTCAGAGCAAACATCGCATCTGTAGTGCTCTTTCCTGGTATGAAACCATACTGCTGATCACTAATCATCACCTCCCTTCTTAACTTAGCTTCCACTACTCTTTCCCATAACTTCATGCTGTGACGGACCAGTTTAATCCCTCTGTAGTTACTACAGCTCTGCAGATCACCCTTATTCTTAAAAATTGGTACCAAAACACTTTTTTCTCCATCCCTCAGGCATCCTCTCACTTTCCAAGATTTCATTAAACAATCTAGTTGCTGTATATTTATAACCAGGATTATGTCAATATGGTTTGTGATGTAAAATGCTTGCAGCTGGGATTATGTAAATATGGTTTGTTTTAATTTATAGAAATGTATGATGTCCTATATCATAAGTGATTATTTAATAATGATGCTTCTTATATAAATATCCCTGGATGCATCTTCAATAGCATGGAGCACAATTTAGCCATACCCCTAACAATAATGTTCAATCTCAGCCTTCATGCAGGTTTTGTACAAAAAGGGTGGGAGGTTGGCATAATGGTTAAAGTGTTTCCATTACAGACACAAGGTCCAGGGTTAGATGCTCACATGGGGTAATTGGCTAGGGTTAAAATGGCCCATAAGACCAGTTAGCCTAGTACTAATTTATGAACCTGTGAATGGAGAACAGCTACAGTTATTCCTCTGCATAAAAGGAGGGCCTTCCACAGACCCAGGCAATTACAGACTTGTAAGTCTGACTAGCCTTATATGCAAAACCATGGAAAGATTTCTCATGGAATGAATAAAACAGGACAAATGAAATGTCCAAATACTAGACCCATCTCAGTTTTGATTCATCAAGGGCACATCATGCTTACTCAACCTGGTGGACTTTTTTGAAAAACTCAACAAAGCAATGGATTAAGACAAAAAGGTACACACCACACACACATCAACCTTGGCAAAGCTTTTGACAATTCCCCATTCCGGCATAGTAAAAAAAAAAAAAAAAGCAAACTAAACTGAGAATAAACCCCTATATCACTGCTAAATTGGCAACACACACAGGACGCAGACAACGAAAACTGGGAAAGTTATTTCCACAAACAAACCAGTAGTGGAGTCCTCCAGGGTTCTGTGCAGAGACCTCTCCTGTTTGGCATCCACTTTTGACGTAAAAGCCAATACCCAAAGGGCTCTGGCTAACTACATTTGCAGGTTAATGCAAGCTAGTAGTAGTCCCTGAATCTACAAATGACTTGGCCATCCTGCAGGAAGGTTTGTCTCAATTAATTCATGTCAAAATCATGGTCTGAAAGCATTACTGTAGCCTTTGGAAAGCCATCTACCCCAGAGAACTACCACACTGACAATACACCCCTAAGAGTTGACCCAGTTGTTTGGGATTCGGAAATTTATGCGGAAAATGACCTAACTTTTGACCAAGGTGTAGCTATTGGTGTTAAGAATGTCCTTCTATATTGCAGAGCTTGTCCAGATCTAAGGATGCCATTGTTCCCTTTACTCAGTCCTCATTAGGTCAATCAATGCATATATTCCCTGTGGCATGCATCTGTCCAGACAAATGCAACAATTGGAATGCTTACAGAGATACTTTACTATAAAGGTACAAGGCCTAAACATGTCCTACATGGACCAACTCAAAGCCCTGTCACTATGCTCAGTATCCTACAGATTGCTAAGAGGATCATCTCCGTCTGCATACAATGCATCCTCTGACCCATTACTGATGGATTTACTGCACGATCAAGTCAAATGGCATCAGAAATAATCTGTCTAGAGATCTAAACCTCTTCTTTATCAAAAGAGTTTGGAGGGAGAGGTCGAGTTCACAAAGGATATCGCTGCTATGGAACAGTCTTCTCATCCACATAAAACAAAGTTCATCCTTGTCCATTTTCAAATACAGCTTGGATCTATGGATGGGAAACAAAAGATTTACCCCAGGAATGCTCCTTGTACTACTTCCTAATGGACAGATGCATCTCCTACATGCTCTATCCCATGCATGGGTCCCATCAAGTTATCCATGGTATGATTTCAGTTACTCTCATTAGGGGTAATTGTATTAAATCAACCATGGGATGGGGTAAGGCCAATCTATAACCAAATGGGATAGGGTATTTCAAGCACAAAAAAAGGAAACTGACTAGGCTTAAAATTACCCACAAGGTACCTACGAACCTATAAAATATGTTGAAGTAAACAGACATGGGTCATGAAGATCTAGCATCACAGTAAGTAAACAATTTTCATAAATTATGTGAGCCAGACCATAGACCTCAGCTTCATTACAGTCTCCAGGTTTTCACTTTGGTGGATTAATAACCCTTCTCTCTGAAAAATGGTTGCTGTAATGGCCAGCCTGGATCTTAAGATCACAACCAACCTATGGAATCTTGCAATAGCTTGCAGTGAAGTTCGTGTTCCCAATATACAGAGCTCCCCAAAGATGGATGAAGTAGAAAACAGCTCTCTTGAGATGTGTGCCTTGATCAGTCTGGTGCAGTATGCTTGGGGGGGGGGGGCAGGGGGGGACTTGACAGCTGAGCAAATAGTTTAGAAACCCTTTAAACTAAAATGACAGGTCCTGGAAAAAAAGTTTTCTACAGTGAAATTTTAAGCTGTTCGTGACCTGCAGGTTCAAACAGTGACAGCGTTAACTTCTCAAAATTAAATGTAGATCCCATGTAGATAAAGGGTCTCCAAGAGAACATTTCAAAAAGAAAGTCCTTCTAAAGAATGCTTTACAAACTTCAAAGGATGCTACAGAAGACGAAGTTAATCCTGGATTAAAGCGAGAAATGGCTGCTAAGTGAACCTTTGCAGATGAGTAGATGGAACTTGCCCAAAAATGTTAGCTAAAAATTAAGGAAACACAAGAACTACACAAATAAGGATCAACTTCCTGTTTAGTTATCTGCAGGGCAAACATTTTCCAGTTAACCTTGAACACCTTTCTGGAATAGGGATCATCTTCAAAAGGTATGATGTGTCCCTATCCATTAATGGAAATGAAGTTTGAGGGGCAGATGTTCCTGCTGAAAGTGGACAGATGATTTGTTAAACTTTTTTAAGGTATAAAAAGGGGGTTTCTCTAGTAGAGATCACAGAAAGAATCACATTTGTTGAGGCAAAAAAATGGGCTATGCAAATGACCTTGGCCTTGTTCAGTTTGGCTTTCTGCATGATCAGGGGAAATAGCATAAGAAAGCTGGAGGACACTGACTGACTTGAGCATCCCAGGAAGTCTCACCCTGAAGAGGGATTGGGGGGCAGCTGCTGCTCTTGAATTTGGTCAGCAATGTAACTGCATGTCATGCTCCAGTGGTAGAAAAATCACGTTTTCTGTACAGTGACTTAGAGATTACTCATGATGCATCAGCAAATACCACGTGAAACAGTCCATAAGAGTGTTAAGTCTGTCCTGGGATATGCATTGCTATGAGAAAATTATATGAGCTAGATTAAAGAAACTCCAGCTCTATTCAGTAGCATACCGCCTGCTCAGAGGTGATTTGTGCCTAACATATAGGGCCATGTCCAACCAAGAACTGATGGACATGCTCCATCTCAAAAAATCCAGATCCACCAGAACCACGCGAGCTAAAGATTTCAACCTCTGCACAAATATGAATAAAACATGCTGGAGGGATAGATTCATAACACAGAGGTTACCCGTACTCTGGAACAAAATCCCAGTTCATGTGAGACAGAGCCCTTCATTGGCACTGTTCAAGAAAAATCTCGATGCATGGATGGGAGATCGTAAGTTTACCCCAGGGGTCACCTCAGTGTCACTACTAGACAGAGGTATAGTTTACTAAATAATGGGGTCCCACATGTGTCACTACTAGAGAGGCGCAACTATATAATACGGGGTGGCGTAAGCCACATCATTGTTGGCTAGGCTTGTAAATGCCCCAGGGCAGATAGCCTAGTACACTACTATGAAACTATGACATGGTCTACTTTCATAACCTCAAGACTTCCCAACACAGGAGGTAGGAACAGGCACCCCACTTCCTAAATGAAGTACTATGCTATCACCATATTTTCAGAGTGGATGGCAACTGCATCCTGGGAAAGGAGTCATTGAAGTGATAGTTATGACAGCATTACACCCTCAACAGCAGGACATTAAGGTGCAAAGATGCCTTCTGATATCAACATTTCCTTTGGACTGTTTACCCTAAACTACTCCCCCTACCCCCATGACAGAAGCATCCATGGTAACTAATTATGGGAAGAAGACGAACAGAGGCAGCATTGAGAAAGCTTGTGTGTGTAAAGTCACCTGCTAAACTGCTGATGACATATGCCCAAAAAACGCAAACAAGGTAAGACAGAGTCTAAAATCTGTAACCACTGTACTTTTAATAGCCACCGAATGACCTTACTGCAGTGTTTAGCAAAGCGATTTAAAAATATGTTGGCTGCAATCAGCCCCAATAATTTAAGGCACAAGTCCACTACAGTTACTGGAAGAGACAGACTGGAGAAAATGTCTAAGCAGGTCAATGTCATAAGGTGGCAACCTATAACCAGCTAAGCTTGCAATGACTTCCACTGGAACTCTTCAGTGTTCACCAACATACCCAAGGAAAGAAGCAGTTGCAGAAAGTAGCTTCATTTTCGAATGACTAACTCCTTTGAGTAGACATCTAGGAGCCAAGTCATCCAAACGAGGAATTATTTTGATCTTCTACTGTCTGAGGTGTACTTTTTCAGCCACTGTATATTTGCTGAACTCTCAAAAGGGTGCAGTGAGACCATATAAGAGTGTTCTGAACTGATAAGGAATGGCACTTAAACTACACATTAGGAACTTCCTGGATGTACTTGCAATTTTGAAGTCAAGGCAGCTGTCCTGAAGATCCAATGAGGACATTCCGTACCCCGATACAAGCATGAAATGATAGAATGCAACATGACTAACTAGAATTTAGTTCTGCTATGCACTGATTTAGGCCACTTAAAATAAGTCTGAGGCTGCAGTCCTGTGTCTTCTTTGGCACCAAAAAGAATCCTGAATAAACCTAGGACAGTTTCTGATCCGGTGGGACCTCTCGGATGGCTCTTTTTTCTATGAAGTTTGTAACTGACTAACTGCAGCCTTCTGATGGGGCGGAATGTCAGGTAAAGGAAGAGAAGTTGGCCTTGGTGGGGTAAAGGATGGAATTTTGTGGCATAGTGTGTTATGGGAGTGAGGGGAAGAGTTTGAGCTTGGTAGGTGTAAAGATGACTGTTGAATAACTTGGGTATCAAGCAGTGAATTTTAAATTTGTAAATGGCAAAGTTGTCACCCACAGAAGATTTACTATCTACAAATGTAACTGCAATCCTAAAATTCCAATGTACTGGAATATGACAAGAAACAGGACCTCTTAGTTACTATACCAATGTCAATTTTCAAAGTGGCTGACCTACGGTTGAAGGTGGAGGAAAAAATTAAAAAGGGGCAACATGGAGCCACAAATCACATGCAACTAGAATTTCAAAAAGGGGGAAACCAACTCCAAATAGACACAAGATTCACACAGAAAAGATATGACATAGAACAATACAAACCAGATAGAAGTCCTCTCCTCTTCTACTACAATATGTTAAGTACAGTTAGAGTTCAATTAGCAGCCAACACACGATGGAACAAGTCAGCCAGGCAGGCAGATGAGTGAAGAGGTAACACCTACATGATCTCTCCTGTAGGAACCAGGCAAATCATTTCCTGTTACTCAAGGGATGGGTCTGGGCTGCTTGCTGGCAATGTAAAAGCCACCAGTGCAGAAAATGGAACTGGAGAAGGAGCCAGTAGTTGTGAGGGGGCAACCCAATCCACCCTGCATTTTGATCTTCTCTTTCTCATTTTTCTTCTCATGCTGCTCAGATTGGTTAAGAGGATGACAACCTTTAATAATCAATCTGGATGTCATGTCCATAAAAGAACACGGATCAAAGACTTTGCCTATACAGCATTCTGCATTCAAATGCTCTGGTCCCAAACAACCAATACAAATGTTGCGGCCATGTTGTGGGAGAAGCTTGTGCCCACATTTGGTGCATTTCCTAAAAGTTTTATCCATAACACCCACAAAATAAATAAAAACATTAAAAAAACTATTTGGTTATACTGGCAGATATATTAAGTACACAAGGTGAAAATGCTTTTTTTTTTAAAAAACTATGGAAAATAAGCTGACAAAGAAACGCCAGGCAACCTCCTTGGCATTGAGAAGCTGAGGCACTAAAACAGGTAAGAAAGGTAAAAACAACACTAAAGACAAGAGGAACAGTTAACTAGAGGAAAATACATTAACAATAGAACTATGTCAAAAAACTCACTGGAAAGGTATAAATAAGACAGCATACTTAGCTATGCCAGCAAATGAGATCTGAAGGGTGGGACTGCAAGAAATGAAGGTTTGCAGGAGTTCAGGGCACTAGAGAACTTGGGAATGGCCAGATCAAATCGGACGGGAAGCTTGGTACCCAACAGTCAGATTGGAAGCACTGATGAAATGGGATCATACGTTTGCACTCAAGCATCTGTCAATCATACATTCTCTTGGCCTATATAATGACTACTAGGAAGACAGTCCAAATCAAGTATCTGGGGGAGCCACAGCTGCTGGCTCACTTGAAAGTAGTGCTACTTTTTATAACATAAAGTTTAAGTCCTGTGCTTGGGAAAACTACTGTCTACAGGTCTTGGATGTCAGACCACTGGAAGGAATTGCTTTACAGGAAGCAGAGAATAAAGGGGAGGGGTATCACAGGTCAGGTAGGCAAAAGATAGATTTCAGTGAAGCATAAGATAGCCCTTATTTGTAAAGGACTGACATGCATATATTTAATGACCAACGACAATTAACAATAGTTTGAATCCACAGCCTCTCTCTGGCACAAAAGAAAAAATCTCTTCCACTTTGCAATGGACAATTTCCTTGTGTTCGACTTCGTAGTCTCCTTTAAGAGTAGCAACCGCATCCTTGGAAAACGTGCTAAATGGGATAAATGATTTAAGCTGTCAAGCTTTAGAATCTTCAGATTGGGTTGTATAAGTGAACCCTTGTTTTGAGCCAAGAAGTCCACATGCTGAGGTAGTGGAACAGGCTCTACCCTTACAACTGTTTTCTAAAGAATCGCTAAAGTCTTCCTTCTGACATACCCCACCTGTAGATGAAATCCAGAAATACAGCTATGTTCACCATCCATTTGTAATGGCCTGTCTCTATTCTTCTTAATCAATCTGCCCAGATATTTTCCAGAAATAAGATGTAAAATGACCTGGGTGTCCAGATAGAGTCCTCCTGGGTCAAGTCCCAGGTCTATGCAGCCTGCACAAGAAGCAAAAGGTGATTTCTCCTACCTGTTGATATGTGTGACACCTGCACTCTGTGGTATATGCAGTATTCCTTGCTGCCACATACACTTGAAGGCTTTTGTAGCTAAAATTGCATATTTTATTTTTTTCCTCTACTCCTTTCTTCAGATTCCTTGAAATGTCAGTTTCTCTAAGTGGGCACCCTAGTTACTGTGAGGTATCTATGGCAAGTCCCTGCACCTGCCTTGTGATGGGGACCTCCATGATGAGATTCATCTGTTTTCACCATGACAGCTCTTTTTTGATGCAAGACATTAGCAGCATGGGGCACTCTGACTAGTACGCAAGTTAGCATAATCCACAGGTACCACTGCAGGTTTCTCATGTTAATTCTTGACAGGGTGACCATATGCTCCGGAGTACTGAGGAAATCCCAAGCAGTAATCACATTTGGCTGCATTACAGTGGTGAAACAAGAGTCAGAGATAGCACTTCCTGTGAAATGAGTAATATCCCCTTGGACTGGTATAGTGTACAAGGGCTCCCACAAACTGGACTTGTTAGAAAGCAATCAACTTGTTATTTAAACAGATATAGAGAAGAGTTTCAGGTATGGAATTTGGACAGATCAATCTAGGTCTCCTTTCTGGCTGAATCAAGCAGTTATCTATGAAGAGGTAAACATGTACGTACTTGGGCCCGCAACATGAAAATACTGGAGCGAGTTACTTTCTAAATCCCTTGGATACAACAGAAAAAAAACAAAGGGGCAAGGATGCAAACTTGCAGCATGTGCCTCCTACTTTGAATCTCAAGCACTGCCTGCGTAATCTGGCACTTATCAAAGCTAAACACATTTGTACAAGTCTATAACTGGTGTCCAAGGGTCACCTTTTTTCTTGCTTCTAACAAAAAAAATCTTTTATTTACAACTGTCAGCAGTGTTGCAAACAATGGGGACTCACTAGAGTATTTGAATTTCCCTGCACAGTATTTGATTCATTTAGACCAGTGAAAGGGTTATTAATTTTACGAACAACAAACTTTATGATATTGTCACTACCAGCAAATAAAGAGTCCCATGGATGGCGTACGAAGATAATTCTGACTTCTTGTCACTGATGGTACATTCCTTGGCATACAATTCTGTGAAGTGATTGATACAGATGAAACAGAAGTTGCTGGAACAGCAGGATTCCTCACCTTTCAAAAGGCCACATACATCTGAAACTGCAGGTGAAAGTCTGCATTAGCAAAATAAATTTCTCAGGTACATTGATGGATGGATAAATCCAAGTTTGCATCAAAGCTGGAAGACTCCCCTCCCCAAACAAGCTCCTTGGGCCACAAATAAGATAAACCAAAACAAAAAGCGGCTTAGAGCCAACTAAACACGGAACAGTAAAAACATTTTCTATAAAGTAGCACATAAGGAGTCAGCAAGTATTGTAAATGAGAGCTTTTGTTCTTTTATTTTACACCAAGAACTTCTTCAGATTTGACTACTAAATCAAGTTTGTATCTTTTGATCTGATGCATGTGACCATCATACTGAGGGGACAAGATCTACAGAAAAAACACCTTTGTAAATAATTATTTTCACAGGCATAATCAGCATCCACACCACATGAAAGAAGGGGTGGTGAAAGGACAATTTATAAGACTTAGCAGATTAACGAGCAATGAAGAGATTTTTGCAGAAGAAATGGAGATACTGGAAGTTTTTTTCATGGCTACAGGCTATGATAATGATTGGGTGACTAACATTATTTCTGAAATCTATTTGTTATTTACTTGTAAGGCAAGACCAAATCATTGATAAATTCAAACTTTATGTTCTTTGGCTAGAGGAGATACACACACCCTCAATCTAGTTTTCATATTGGCTATAGCAGTGCTTTTCCACTCCCCATTGCTACCGACATCACCGTCATCAGAAATATCTTGCAGAATAACTGGAAGATTATTTTAGGTTATGGGGATTTAACTAATATTCTAGGCGATCATCCTTTGTTCACTTATAAACAAAATAATTGCATTAGATCCATCCTAGAAAGACACACTAGCCATAAGAAAACAACTCACGGTACCTTTGGGAATTTTAAATGTGGAAGCTGTAAGCAGTGCTGCTTTATTTCCAACACCCACAGTATTTTTTTGAGTGATTTAAACATGGAAATTATATCTAACCAGAGGTACAGTTACAATTCTAAAGGTATAGTCTATCTAGGCTTATGTGATTCATGTACATGCTTCTATGTTGGGAAAACTATAAGGAGTTGGCATGCAGAATTTATGAACATTGACTAGCGATGAAAAAAGGGGACACTGGTAATCCCTTGGCGAGACATTCGACATTCGCTACAGTGTATAACTAATACATTTTGATTTTTTGTGCTGTACTCTGTTGATATGAACGACTTCTGTGGAAGTACAAAGTACTATTAGAGTGCGGAGAGCCTGTATGGCAGATTAGGCTTAACGCTGCTAAATTTCCTGGCCTGTGTGAAAAGTGTTTTTTTGCAAGCACAGAGTTTATAGAACATTAAACAGACAGTTCCTGACGTATATAAATGTATATAGTTATGCACATATTCATTTAAATTCTTATGGTTTTAGTTTTTAGTTGTGTTGTTTCTTTAAATTTCTTTGAACACTGACTAATTGAATGTGGCTGCTGATTAGTTGTTTTGAACATGGGATTTGTTTGGTACTGTTTTTAAATGTGGAAACTTGACTTGGTAGTCAAATCTGAAGAAGGTCTTGGTGTAAAATAAAAGAACAAAAGCGCTCATTTGCAATACTGTTGACTCCTTATGTGCTGCTTTATAGAACATTTTTTTCCTTTTCCTGTTTCTTGTTTTGTTGGTTCTAAGCCATTTTTTGCTTTAGACTTTAGAAATTCCCTACAGAGGTACTCTGTCAGAAATACCGGCCAAGCAAATGAGAATGTAACAAAGGAAACTTTTTTTTTTTTTTTTTTTTTTTTGAGCTGGGATACAGGACCTGAATTGTCTGGACAGAGCAAGGCCTTGTTGCGTTTAATTTTGGTGGCTGCCAAAAAGCAATTAGTAGAAAATGGAAATCAAAGTCTAAACCAACCTTACTTGTAGTAAATACTATACAAGATAAAAGAACAGGAAGTGGGATCTTTAGAAAAGGGAAGGAGCAAATTACATAGAGAAAAGTGGAATTTACAGGGAACAATACAAACAGAAAATGTTTTAAAGGAGGAATGAGGTTTAAGAAAAGGCAGTAACTGAACAATTTATGTAATACCGCATTGATTACATTGTACAGAAGATTTGTAATGTATAATGCTTGTAAATGTAAACTTGTTAATATGGTTTGTTTACTTTTATATAACTGCAAGTTTACCAATGGCATAAGTGATAATTCAATAACACTATCTTAAGTATTTTTATATTACATGTACATACAGTCCGTTTTGAAAAGAAGCTAACAGATGTGATTAAGGTGTTCTCTAGAACTGGATCAATACCTGGAACTTCCCCCTTATTCAAACTGCATTACAGTCTGTCCTGGTTCAGCTCAGTTTGTCTGCCATTATGTTTTGCTTTGACAGAAAGTGATGTACTTGGAGGGTGAAGAAATGCTGAAAAGCTAACTCCCAAGTAATCATAGCCAGCCTAAATTCGGAGTAAAGACATGGTGCCCCCTAGCTTGTTGATATACTACAACACTGTGGTGTTATATGACTATTTAAAATTATGTGGTTTGGTTTATGTTAAGAAAAGCATAGGTTTTGCACCTTTACTCTCAAAGAGACTGCTCTGAATGGAAATTCTGAATCATCATTAGACAGGTTGACGGCGAAATTGAAGTGTATTAACCCACCACCGAGTTTGTGCGGGTATGGGCGTGCCTGCCGTGATTGACATGTGGGAGGGCGGGATTAACAACAGCAATGTGCAGTGATTGACACGCAATGCTAATGTAACAGTAAATCCATAGAATTAAAAACGGAGCATTTAATAAGCACAAACACATGCTAATGACATTCGAGCAATCAGTCCCTTTCCATTAGAATAATATATAATAATAATTATTCGCCAGAATAATGGAAGAAAAGGTTCCATAGATAAGCCTACACAGTAAACAAATGGAAAATAGCAGCATATGACCAGACTTTCACCCTTCAGTTGTCTTTCTCCCCACAACTAGTTAATGTAGGTATGGCCAAAATTACCTGACTGGGTGGCCTGCTTCTATGGGTACCAGTTAAAGGGCAACTGTGGTTAAAAATTGAAAACTGTGTGTATGAGTAGTTATTTATTTGCATGTATTGGTGTCTGTGGCAATGCTAATACCATTGCATCACTCTTGAATAGTTACTAGTTGTATTTCAACAGAAGGTGACTAGATCAGTGCAGCCTTCCGTTTCTGGTGCTCAGTTATGGTGCCCACAATGTCATGCAGATTTTCATTTATAGCTAGTTACAGTGAAAGTGCTCGGGTTTATTACTTGCATTCAGAATATTCGGACTGGGTTACACATACTCTTTTATAACTCTGTTTGGAAACTGTTCCTACTGATAAGTTTAACAATTGGCCTCATTCAGCATTTATCCTTCTGTTTCAGTAGTATCAGATCTTGGCATGTTAAGTACTCCTGTATAGTAAAAGTTGTGAATTTAAGTTGTAAATGCTTCCTGATGCGGTGTTAGAGGTTGTGGGTGTCTGTTTTTAGCGTAAGTTCACGAAATAAACAAATAGGCACATGCTAAATGTATGTCAAAATCAGTCAAAATGCTCGCAGGCGGGGCTTGCTACTGCGCATCTGGTGGGTTAATACACTTCAGTTTCGCCAAGTTGACTTGGAGGTTGAGGAAACAAGGGGAGCCTGGTAGCTGTTTCTATTTGTAGTCTCCACAAGTGCAGCTCCAATATACAAAGGTTCAAAGAGTTATCGGAAATACCAACGTAGGTGCAATGTAAACAGATTCAAAAGACAGTAGTGACTGTGTGACCTCTGTTGTTCAGGGTAGCTTATCTTTAGTGTTAGCATCATTCTGAAATATGAACCTATGCCCCGTGGAATAACTGAACTGCTTCTATGATGCCTAGGTTGGGCAGATATGAAGAATGTTAGGAAAACTATCTTGTTTAGAAAGGTAGGAAAAACTCCAAACTGATTTGCACTCCTTAAGCTTGAGAAAATTTGGGGAGACTGAAAAGAAAAAATGGTGGGGGGACTGAAAATGTTGACTCCTAAACAATTTCTCTCTTTTAATTCAATAGTTTATTTTACCCAGGAATAACTCCTCAAACAGAGGCAGAAGCAGGGTTCATTTTTTCTTTTCAATCTCCCAAATTTTTCTCTGCACAATTTGACAAAGCCTTAAGGTACAAATGAGCACTTAAACCCGTCTACAAACCTTCCTGTCTATAACCAAAAGATATAGCTCAAAAGGTAACAGAAGTCCAATTACCTTGAATAATATAGGTCATCCAAGGCTTGACATAAAAAAAGAAAAGGATCACACCTCAAGGAGGGTGTGTGGACCAGTTTCTCTCAGCATAAGAGAAATGGGTTCTAAGATTCGTAAGTTAAGAAGCCCTCTCTCTTTGTATATATTAAATATATCTGAGCTACCTTTCAAGAAAATTTGACAGACCCATCTAAAAAGAGCTGATGGTTATATACCAGAATTGACCTTCTGAAACAGCTACTTAGGTAAAGTAAAAAAAAAAAAAACAATCTTTCCATGCAGATAGCATATCTTCAGGTGAAATAAGTTTAACTACTTTTGTTTCTTTTGTTAGGTAGCTTCTATGACAAACTATAAAAATCCAAGCTCCTATCAGAGGGCTCTTCCCCCATACACATCCAGTAACATCCCCCACAAAAAAATCAGAGCCCGAGAAAGATGGTTCTCCCATGTCCAGATTTAATGGAAACAGCCAGAGAGGATGCGATTGACTGATAGTTGATGGTGACTATTAGGACTATAACAGAGGAAACCAGAAAGGTGAGTGAGTGATCTGAGGAACAAGTGGTCGTGAAGAGTCACCCAATCTCGGCAGAGACATCAACTAAGACCTCATTTCAGCAAAGGCTTCCAAGTAAATTATTTTCTTTCTAGGAACTGCGGAAGGACCAGCAGGAGCAGGGTTAAGTATCCTGCTGTGACAGAGGACAGTGTGTTAGATGTGGACAGGAACGTTAGCACAAGTCGACTGGAAGGCAAGTTATCCAAAGTTTACACAAATAGCATACTTGCACTTACCCCAAAAGACTAAGCCGCCTAACACAGTGTAATGAACAACCGGTACACTAAAAGCCAGTCAGAAACCTTTCAAAGTAGAATCCGTCTGACAAATATACATGGTAGATAAATTGTCCCATAAGAATACTAGCAACCCATGCTCCATAATGCACAAGCATTAAACAAATAAATCTGTGAGAAACCTTTAATAAATAGTATCAGTCTGACAGAATAACTGGCAGATAAATCAACACCACGTGGACACAGACTACACACACGGCATAAATGCACAAGCACTCCACAAATCGTGTCAGAATCCAATATAGGTAAAATTGGTTAAACATGAAACATGAAGGCAAAATTATCTCCAGGTAAACATCAGCAGTACAAGCCCAGTAAAGCACAAGCACTAAACTAAAATCCGGTCAGAAACCTCTCCTAAATAAAGTAAGTCTGGCAGAATAAATGGCAGGTAAGTTGTGACTGAGTGGACAAAAAACATGCATGCCCTGTATATACACAAGCAATACACTAAAATGGTCAGAGTCCCATTTAAGCAAAATCAGTCTGACAGCTGAATAAAAAAAAAAAAAAAAGAAAGAAAAAGGCAGTCAAGTTGTCCCTGCATTAACACAAGCAGTACAAAGCTCATAATGCACAAGCACTACACAAAATCCCTGTCAGAATCCACCATTAAATAGTTATTCTAAGAAAATAAATAGGTAAGTTGTCACCTTATGGGCACTAATATTTCATGCCCAATAAATGCACAAGCACTACGTTAAGATCATGTCAGAATACTGTACAAGTAAATTGGGAATGACAGAAAGAAAGGTAGTAAGTTGTTACCACATGAACACAAGTGGCACATATGACAAATTCGTAAACACTATTGTAAAATCCAGTCAGAATGCTATATAGCTAATGTTAATCTGACAGAATAAATGGCAGATAAATTGTCACTGGGTGTACAGAAGCAGCACATATCATGTAAATGCATAAGCAGCACCCTAAGATTCTACCAGAACACTTTTGTAAGTGAAATTATTTTGACAATAAACGGCAGGTAAGTTGAAAACCATGCAGACTTGCTTTGCGAATTGCATCTATCTAACCAAGGACAGCTGGGGCAACTCGAGATTATCATGGCTAGCCTTGTAAGGGCTCTAGGGTCGCTAGCCTAGTAACCTACTATGAACCTACGTACACAAGCAGAGCTACCTCGTAATGTATCAAACTGTACACCAACATCCTGTCAGGATCCCATATCAGTAAAATTTTGTCTTAACAGAAAAAAAGGCAGGTAAGTTGCCATCTTGTTTGTGCAAACATCACATAACTAGTAAAAGGACAAACTGTACACTAAAATCATGCTAGAGCGCTTTAGAAATAAAATCCTCCAAGTGAAAACATTTATATTTGTTTTCCCAGGAAGAGCACTGATCTCTATAGACCTTTTTCAGTCTCCGCTCAGCAGTAGTGCCCGGTTAACCTACTTGCTCAGAATTACACAATTAAACTATGGAGGCAGAGGCAATCAAACCTTGCACCAGTGGACCTCCAGAAAACTCATGAACAGCTCCCTAATCCTCAAAATTGTATGTTGCCAAAGCACGAACAAAAGCACTCCACAGACTTTGTCCCTGCCACTGCCCAAATAAAAAAAACTGCCCTTCACATACACTTTACAGAAAATTAATATTGTTTGAATAAACAGTACATTACTAGATCAAAAACACACAAAAAAATTGAATAATAAACCACAAAAACACCAAAACGGGTAGAGCTGAAATCTCTTTTACTGCACAAATCTGATACCTTGGCTATTTGCCTTCAACGGACAATTAATGCAAAGTGCAATCCACTTAAATACGTTTCAAAAACTCCAATCACATTCATTTAACCATAACTGACTCCATGCTGTTAGAATTTTATCTCAATTATTACATTAAATGTTTTTAAATAAATATTAAGAATATAAACTTTGATTTTTTTTAAACAATATATAAACCTTAGATTATCTATATATATATATATATATATATATATATATATATATATATATATATATATAACATGCCTCAATACCTGGACAGAAAGTTGTCTAGCTGTTATGCAAAACATCCTAACATAAAATATTCTACAAGACTGTGAAGCCACAATAAATATAATCCTAATACACATAATTCACTTCCAAATTAAGACTCCTGGGTGAAAGCGTCCTATAATTCAATATAAATTTGCTCTTAACTCCAACAATTTTCTAACTACATCACCACCCCTCTGAAAAGACGGCTGGGCCAGGACAGAATAGAAAAAGTCTGAAGTACTTCCTTGATGAACCTTCAAAAAATGTTCAGCAACCGAGCTTTTTAAATTACCATTACGGACATCCCCAAGATGTTCCACAATCCTAATTTTTACAGCCCTTTTCATCTGCCCTATATACCACTTGGTTTTAGCACAATTACACCCAATGATATAAACCACAGTGCACGAGAGACAACTAAACTTTCCCCTATGCATAAATTTTCTAACATTAATACGTTCTCCTATGAAATTCTTAACATAAGCACACACTTTACAACGACCACACTTGAACATGCCCAAAGAGTCCAAAGGGACCCGACACTAGGGCATGTTCAAATTTTCCTTTAAATTAGCATATCATCCATAAGAAATTTTCACATAACCAGGAAACAATTTCTCCACATATGCATCCCCACTAACTAAATGCCAAGAATCCAAAATGATCCTCCTCAATTTCCGAAAACCCAGAATATTTGGAGACAAAAAGTATTTCCCTTCCTTCTCTTCCTGATCTTCCATTAGCTTGATTACTCTTTCTCCCTCTGTACACACGTTTATTACAAGCCTCCATTAAGGCTTTATTTAATACCTTCTCATCATAACCTCTAGTACTCACCTCTTTTTAACATCCAATAAAAACAACATTCTACAAGAGTCATCAGAGGTATTATGAGAAATACGCTTGAATTCACCCAAAGGTATGGAGTCCACTAAAGGAGGGGGATAAATACTAGATGCATGTAGAAAATTATTAACCGCAGTTAACTCTCTATAAGGTCTAAACTGAATTTTCTTGCTACCTTTGGAGTCAACATAAAACTCTACATCCAAAAATACCACTTTAACATCCCCTTTCATCATAGAAAACGTCAAACCATGTTCAGTGGCATTCAAGTAGGAAAAAAATTCATAAAAACTTACCGACTCTCCCCTACATAGGAAATCAAATTGTCTTACCGACTCTCCCCTACATAGGAAAATCAAATTGTCTATGTATCTTTTAAGAAAGACAACATGCTGCTGAAAGAAATTGCTAGCATAAATGAACTGTTTTTCAAAATAGCCCATGTAAAGTATGGCATACGTGGGATTATAAGGTGCTCCCATAGCCGTCTCCCTGAAAGAAATCTTTCAAAAACAAAATAATTGTGCCTTAAACAAAATTCTAAGAGTCGAGTATAATAAGACCTTCACCCATAATACCCAGATTGCCTCCAGACCCCACCTCAATTCAATGTTAGTGTACAATGAATTCACATCTGCCACCACCCAGTAGTAATCATCACACCAAGAAAAGTTCTTAACCTCCTCAAAAAGTTCTGCTGTATTTTTCACATGTGCTGGCACCCTGGTCAGAAATTTCTTCAAAAAGGAATCAATGATTATGCCTACATTCTCCAAATAAGAGCCTATCCCCGAAACTATAGGTCTTCCGGGGGGATCAAGAAGGCTCTTGGGCATCTTAGTAAGAGCATAGAAAAAAGGATCAATAGGTTTCTCCTTATAGAACTTCTTTACATTATATATTTATATTATATATTGTTTAAAAAATTTCAAAGTTTATATTCTTAATATTTATTTAAAAAATATTTAAAAACATTTAATAATGTAATAATTGAGATAAAATGCTAACAGCATGAAGTCAATTATGGTTAAAAGAATGTGATTGGAGTTTTTGAAACGTATTTAAAGTGGATTGCACTTTGCACTAATTGTCCGTTGAAGGCAAATAGCCGAGGTACCAGATTTGTGCAGTAAGAGAGATTTCAGCTCTACCCATTTTGGTGTTTTTGTGGTTCATTACTAGATTAAGTAAGACCTCAACTCTATTCAAAATCTAACAATAGTAGTCCTAGTCAGGAGACAGACACCCAATAAGAATATATATATATATATATATATATATATATATATATATATATATATATATATATATTTGTTTTTTTAAAGGACCACAACCACAGAAAATAAACGGGCAACAACACTTTTAGCCTCTGAAATACATTTTCGCAAGATGACAAGAAAGTACTTAATATTTTAATCACTGTGGCTGCTTATGCCCTCCAAAAGGGTTTGGTCTATAAGCAGTCAGAGTGACTGTGAGAGAGTGAATCAGTGCTTTGAGAAAAGTACAGTTGTGAACACTTACTATAAATGTAGATGTTCGAGTGTATTCACTGTTGCAGTCATCACATTTGGGTTATTTGCTTGCAGTAGCCCTCAGTCGGCCTGATTATCAAAGTCTTGGGTCCTGCGTCGGTTGCTGTCTCATCTTCCATGACGTCAGGTAGTCAGGGGTATAAAGCATGCAGCCGACACCATTACATCAGTTTTTCTTGCCCCAGATGTCTGCACAAGGACTCCCCACAAACAAGCTTGGAAAGTAGATGCCCTGTCCTTCAGCTGGAAAAATCTATCAGTTTGTCTTTCCTCCTCTGCCTCTCCTTACCAGAGTACTACTAAAAGTCAAACAAGACAAACCAAGGATGATACTGATTGTACCAGACTGGCTACGCCAACACTGGTACCCCCTCTTGCGCAGTGTGTCACAGCTGGCCCCATGGCACCTACCTCAGACCCCTACCTGCTGTCTCAGCAGGAGAGCCAGATTCTGCACCCCCAGTTTCAAACCCTGAACCTGGCAGCCTGGCTCATTACCTAATCTCTCCTTTGCCATCCCTCGGTAAACAAGTGTTGGATGTCATCTTGGAGGCAAGGAGGCCTAGTACTAGAAAATTTTATGCTAAAAAATGGAAACTATTCTGTGCCTGGAACCAAACTCAAGGGATGGCCACAGCAGCGTCCAATTTACCTCAGATTCTTCAATACTTAACTGAGATGCTTCACAAGGTCTTTTCCTTTTCCTCTATCAAAATTCACACCTCAGCCATTTCAGCTCATTACAACACAGAACCACCCCTCATTTCCCACCCACTGCTCAAGCAGTTCCTCAGAGGGGCCAAAAACTTAAGACCACCCAGGAGAGCCCCAACTCCAGCATGGGACCTTAATTTTGTATTGGAAAAACTCACTCTTCCCCCTTTTGAGCCAGCTGCAACTGCAGAGTTAAAATTCCTTTCTTGGAAAACTGCTTTCCTTTTAGCAATCCACTTCAGAAAGAAGGGTATCTGAATTACAGGCCCTTATGGCAATGGAGCCTTTCATCATCTTTCATGCGGACAGGGTGTCCCTCAGGACCAATCCCTCTTTAATGCCCAAGGTGGTATCCAGTGTGGCTCTTAATCTGTCCATTTATTTGCCAACCTTCTTTTCTAATCCACAAAACAAAGGGGAACGGATACTGCACTCTTTAGATGTGCACAGACAACTTAGATTTTACTTGGACAGGACTAAACCTCAAAGGAAATCTGAACAACTGCTGGTGGCATTTGCTGCAGGGGCAGAGGGGAAGGCTATTTGAAAGCAAACCATTTCTAAATGGATAGGTCATTGCATTCATTTCTGCTATAAGCACCATGGAAAACCTCTCCCACAGGGGATTAGACCCCATTCAACCAGGGCTGCATCTACCTGTACAGCCTTTCTCAGAGGTGTCCCTACCAGAGACATCCTAGAAGCTACTACTTGGAGCTCTGTGCATACATTCACCAAGCATTACCATTTGCCAATTTCTTTCCAAATCCAGAGTTGGCTTTGCCACTGCAGTCTTGCAGGGCCTTATAGCTGGTCCTAATGCTATCTAAATTCCTCCTCCCATCCTTAGCTTTTTGAATCTACCCAAATGTGATGACTGCAACAGTGAAACACGAAGAACATAGTACAGTTGTTTACACTTACCATAAATGTAGATGTTCGAGTGTATTCACTGTTGCAGTCCTGGTTACCCTCCCTCCAGCCCCCTGACTTTTTAGCTATACCTCTATTCTCCTCTACTATACTTAAAAGCTTTTTGGTGTATTTGCTTTTTTTGGAGGTATAACCTTGTATATTTATATTTGCTTCCCATTAAGGGGGGCACCTGACATCTGGGGCAAGAAAAACTGATGTAATGGTGTCGGCTGCATGCTTTATACCCCTGACTACCTGACGTCATGGAAGATGAGACAGCAACCGACGCAGGACCCAAGACTTTGATAATCAGGCCGACTGAGGGCTACTGCAAGCAAATAACCCCTCTACTATACTTAAAAGCTTTTTGGTGTATTTGCTTTTTTTGGAGGTATAACCTTGTATATTTATATTTGCTTCCCATTAAGGGGGGCACCTGACATCTGGGGCAAGAAAAACTGATGTAATGGTGTCGGCTGCATGCTTTATACCCCTGACTACCTGACGTCATGGAAGATGAGACAGCAACAGACACAGGACCCAAGACTTTGATAAATCAGGCCGACTGAGGGCTACTGCAAGCAGATAACCCAAATGTGAAGACTGCAACAGTGAAACACGAAGAACATCTGACTGGTTGCTATATCCTTGACAGAATTAAACCTATAAGATACTGCTGCAGTGGGAATGATAAACAAATACATTTTCCTAGCATTAAATTAATAATTTCACAAAAAGAAGTTCACCTTCTCTCATAAAATTAAAATGTGGAAGCATTAGCCAACAGTCAATCTTAGATAACGTGACAAATATCTAAACCGACGGATTCCTCATTTATGGAACTGGCAGCCTTTACATATCAAGCAGAGGGTTTCTCTAGCAATCTTTAAAACCAGTCTGAATAAGTGGATGGGTCATCGTAAACACTCAACGGGGATATGTGGGGATAATCTGCTTAGCGGGGGACACTGTAGCCTCCAGTCTGTATTGAATGAAGCAGCAAAGCTTCTTAATGGTCTCTCTAGTTGTAAGCTTAGTAAGAACTATATTGTCAGTTGTCAGTGTTGTTTTTTTTTATTGAATGTCACCGGCAAATATTGATGTGTACATTCTGTCTATGGCAGTAGATTTCAAAATTGACACAAAAAAGGACAATTGCCTAGTTTAATCAGTCAATTATCTCATACCTACACATTCCAATCACTAATTTTCCCTATGAACGCCTTAAATATCATGAACAAAGGGATGAAAAAGAATGCAGCATGAGGATCCTACTTCTAACTTCTGCAGGAATTCACTTGATGAGTACTGGTTCTTTTGATCCTACAGGACTTTTAAAAAAAAATGATGGTGCCACAGTCAATGCTCTCACCTTTTCTATTATGTGGCTTTTAAAGGCATTACTTCAATAGGTTATGGGGGTGAAAGCTTTACTATATTAGGATGTATCTGTAACAGAATAAGTGCTTACTTTTATTCTGTTGCCTGCTCTTTCAAGGAGATATCCACTTCCCTTGTAGTTGTACATGTACTTTGTTAGCAGGGGTTAAAGGGAAAATGGGTATGTCATTTACTTATTTATTTAGGCAAAACTTCTAACCACTCTTTTTCCAGACTCTGAAAACAAATGTAATGCCACAGAACGGGCAATTGGACAGCATATATCCATTCATCCACAATGCCTTTTCCCATTTTTTGCACATGGGGTTGGGGTGTCAGTTCAACAGTGAATCTACAACCAAGGTTTACACCTCCAGGTGGCTAGCCCTGCCACAGTTTTTCTTCCACACCACACACTCATATGCACACTCACACCTATAGCCAAGTTTAACGTGTCTAATCCACCTACTGCATACCTTTGGAATATGGCAGGAAACCAGAACATTGCGAGGAAACCCAAATGAACACTGGGAGGACATGCAGACACCACGAAGAAGGCACCCCAGTCAAGAAGCGAACCAGGGAACCTCTTGCTGTAAGGTGACAATGCTCTCTGCTGACCCACTGTGCACTTTTACTCATCTAAATCTCCATGGCATTTCATTAAAACTTCACTGGTGGTCCTCTATGACCCTGATGCTATGGTCTGCTAGAAACAAGTCCTTCACTCCCACAGCCTTTTTTTTTAGCAGCCACTGCTCTGCTGTAAGTAGTACTTGCACATGATCTAGCTGTGCCACTGCTTCAAAATGCCCTCTTCAGAGGTCCCAATCAATCTGAATATCCAAGGCTGAAGAAAGATATGGAATCAGACATAACTATCTTCCTAATAAATTACTAGAATCTAAACCTTCTCTCTTCTCAAAGGGCTCTATAAAATGCAGTGTATCCCTGTGAACCATGTCCTTTGCTTTCCCCTGCTGTTTGTTGTATTGCTGTAACTCTTGCTTAATTCACTGTAGATTGCTGTGCTAATTCCCAGATTATTCATCCAGTTTGGTTTTCTCTACTTGATACCTGCATGGTTATCTGACTTTTCTGCAGCAAAGCAACCACCTCCCTTCTCTCACATCCCAGAACACTTCTCAAATCCACAATCGTGGACAAAATATCATGCTTTCAAGTATTTTTTTTCTTTTCATTGCTGCACTCACTACTGGTTCCAATCACTGTTTTATTTACCCCGAAGAGTAAGAAAAAAATTACTTAACTCCTCATTCCCCACTACAAATGACTCAACTCAGTTTCCCAGTGAATAGCAATAGAACTTTTAGGCCATACCAATGACCCTACTAGCTACTCCCCAAATCTGAGCACACATCTGAGAAAAAAGTTTTGAACACCATGCTGTTTTATGGGTTGTCTAAGAGAGAATACAGGGGATGTATATATGACTCACTGGGATCAATGAAAAATATATCATTATGTTAATGATAAATGAACAGCATATACATTTAATGGATAAAGTTATATATCTTCATTTATACATTAAATATTAGTTTTTTCCAATGTGTGTGTTCGGAGACTTTGTCAGTGACAATGACCTGTACTCCTCACATTATAAGGATGCTGGTGGTTAGCTCCAGCAGGTAAGCAAGTAGTACATGGGCAAGGGTACACAACGTCTAATTTGACTTTAAATTACTTAATCACAAACGTTTCACTGGTATATACCTGCTCCATCAACAGCAGAATGATCCTACGAGGTCAGCAACTCTTCAAGATATTTGCCATGTAAGATATAGCTTTGCACATTAAGCCTGACCTTATGAATTTTTACATTCTAACACAAGAGTTTTCACAATCAGTACCTTCACTGAAGGATTTCTTCAAAATTCCATTACATTAAGAAATGCTTCCTTTTGTCTAGAAATAATGCAGTTCCATCAACTGTATAATCTATACACTCACAGTTGTTTGTCTTTTCGGTTTTTCCCGGTTAGGGGTCACCACAGCGGAACTCCGGTCCACTAATGATTGGCAGTGGATTTTTATGGTGCAGAGTTGCCAGCACGACGCCCAACCTTCAGCAAAGGCACGCACAGTACTCTTATTTTAAAGAATGCCTTCTGGATAAGGGAGTAAATCAGCTTCTTGGGCAAGTACTGAAAACATGGTAGTGCACTTCTGATTACAGTTTAAATTTAGTATAGTTGTTATAGACGGCACATCATTAAACACTTTGGCAACTTCTGATCAATATGGAAAATACTGTCACTTCTGGAGTTCCTCAGCATCAAATACGACAATATGGTACTAAGCACTAATCAGTGTCAGATGTTACTGCTTACTTAAGTCAGTAGTCTCATGGCAGCTTCTACCCTAGCACTGCTATACATTTTTTTTCCAACATTTCTGCAAAATTTTAAATTCCTGGTTTCTCATCAAATATCTTACAGTGCATCTGCAGCAGTAGACATTCTTTTTGATAACAAGAACCTAGATAAATGATTATGGATGAGAGAAATGTACACTCCCCTCCTGCAAACCAGACTGAAGAAGATAGTCTCACAGACATCAAATTAACTGTATGTGAAGTCTTGAAGAAACAACATTCTCTAGGGCAAACTGTTACTTTTCAAACATAGTCTGAATGAAGGGCACAGCTGTATAAACACAGTCAGTGATGTGATGACATCAACAATCAGTCCTGTTTCTCACTGTAAATCAGTTACTAAGGTTCTGACAGTTTGGGTGCAGCACAAATTTCCTTCAAATTCATTTTCTATGGATAAAAGGGAGCCACACAGTTCATGAACTGCAATCCTTCCAGACAAACTCCATCTGTTAAGACTACTGCCTATCCCCATCTGAACTACTCAGATTACACGTCAGAGAATCCACAGCAGAACTGCACTTTTTGTACTTCCTCTGTAGTTACAGTTTGCTACACTAACACTAATTAACAGAGTAAGTACAGTCAGTAAAAAAAGATAAAGTTGCTAACTGATCCTATGAACTACAGAGAAAAAAGAATATACTTGCCTAATGAAACAGAATGTTACTTCTGACTTGTTTTACTCAAATGAAGAGTGCAATGTAACACACATGCAAAAAGACACTCAAACACAATATATTCTAAGCATGATATTGTCCACTTTATGTCAAAAATACACCATTTTTATTCAGTTTTTGAAGTTACTAAGTCTTAAAAGGACACTGTGTTACTGAGTTTAGAAAAAGTTACACAGAGTATGTTTTAGGAAAAGGTATTACTCAGGTTGAATTTCCTGTAATAATTTCTGACAGTAAGCAAAACATCTAAGAATTCACAAACTGAGCAGTTACTTCTATTTTCCAATTTTTCCACCATCAAAGTCTGTTTGTTTTGGTCATTTGTCAGATGGGTGAAATCTAAGAAGTGTCCTATTTAAGTTTACATGGCTCGATTGTAATATGTTTATTTATCTGACTCTGTTAATGCAATTGCTGGGCTGTTCCAAATGATCCTTTTCTGTCGCGACCTGGGCTTGAGGCAATTACTTACACACACACACACACACACACACACACACACACACACGCACACACACAGTACACAGACGAAATACAACTGGATAAAAATGACACCGAATTACAGACAGAAATCCAAATACATTTCTATCTTCACATACATTAAGACAATTAAACCTGGTATAACATATAAAAGATAAGTTACAACAGAGTCTGGCAATACAGTAAAATACTCAAAAGGACACAAGTCAGGCCAATGTTAAACCTGCAAAGAAAATACTGTTCAGCTAAGAAAACAATCAAATATGACATATGTAACTAGCATCAAAGATGAACTTTGATAATACATAAACATACTGTAGACAGACATATTAAGATATTACAAGAACCATCTATAGTGGTATAAATGAATAGAGGCCTGACTACAGCCAAGGTGACCTGCACTTAGCTGACAGAGGTGGCAGGAGAAGATGGGTGTCCCCATCCTTGGAAGAAGGCAAGTGCAGCAGGATGAATACTGACAATCCAGTGAAGGAGGGGCATCTCAAATTGTCATCATGGCGGTGGGCTTTGGCTTGCCAAGCCACCACCTATAGTAGCCTTTACAGGAAGTGTGTAGAAGCATGCACTCCCAGGCAAAAGTTATTGTGAATCTCTGTGATGATAGGTAGCCCATCATTTCAGTCAGGGGGGTAGGATTAGGAGAATTACAAATACCCCCGCAGCTGACACACTGGTGATGAAAAAAAAAAACACCCTTAGGGCTGCCTGGTTGGCATCCCCACAATACTTCTGGTAGGTTACTCACCAGTATAAGGGAACTAAAGTGCTCATTTTTAATGGGGAAATACTTGATAGCAAATAAGCACATGGGCAAAAAAAGACCTAGGAAAAATTATTTAAAATACTAAAAAGAAATACCAGCAGTGAACAAAAAACCTCCGTGTCTGCAGCAAAGGAACAAGAAGCCAAATACTGTGACCCATCACTTTTCCTGGGCTATCTGGTACTTGTTGTTTCTTTCAGCTTTTCCCGGTTAGGGGTCGCCACAGCGGAACTCTGGTCTGCTAATGACTGGTAGTTGATTTTTACGTGCCGAGTTACCAGCCCTGATGCACAACCTTCAACGAAGGTACGCCCATTCACACGTCTCCACGCAGAAGACGCTCTAGCTGAGAATCGAACCAGACAGCGTCTTACTGTGAGACGACAATGCTACCGCAGCATCACCACGTTGCAATAATAAACAGGAGCACACACAGCAATTCTCATACAAGCACATCATCCAACAAGTTTACTCAGTAGTTTTATGGAAACAGCTAAGACTATCCTACTCTGCTTCCACAGCAGCTTATCACTTTGTTCACTATCCAACCTTTCTCATTTCTTGTCCCCCAACCAGTGGCAGATTATAATAGGGCAAAATGGGTGGGGTGGGCACCCAAGGCCCACAGTTCTAGGGGGACCCACGGCCATCCAGCAAAAAAAAAAAAAAAATGTTCAGCACTACAAGCACACTTTAGTTGGCTTACATGATGAACATAATAATCACTAACAAAATACTACACGTGTTTGCTTTTCATTAAAGTCATCATTAAATGACACATTGAATAGCACTGGCTGGTGCCACCACTATATTAACTTCTGTCTAAGCAAAGAAATGTTTAACTAAAAATGATTAAAAAATAAATGGCCCACAGTGATCCTCTGCATAGGGCTACAACTTTCTGTGCACTGCCAAACAGTACAGTGAACAGATGAGGATTGCTGCAGTGGGGTAAGACAAGTTTTTTTTTTTTTTTTTTTTATACCCCCCACTAAGCAACAAGACACAACATTGACAAATGCAGCCTAGGTGTGTTGTAGGCTACCTGATTATGAAAGCAGCTTGTAGTTTTCTGAGTAAAACAAAAAGCTACAACTGTCCTTGATTTTGTAGAATGTCCTAGAGTTTGCCTCATATTTTGGTCAGTGCTTCATTATATTTTTGTTCTTCTGGAAAACCACCAAATACTGCACTGACTAAATGAAGGTGGGGGACTGGCTTGGGATGAAAGCAACTTATCCCTCTTCTTGTTTGATCATGTTAAAGTCTAGATGAGAGTAATGGGTCATCTGCTTATTTAAAAGTCTGACTGCTATTGTCTGTGTGTAATAAAAAGTGGAGAGAGACTCCTGATTTTTGCCTCATGTTTTGGCCTGTGCCTCATAAAAATTTTGTTTTTTGGCAAATTGAGGACTGAAGCCACTAAAAGGAGTTTTGGGGGGGCTGGCTAGGAATGAAAACAACTTAAAATTTGTTTGACCATTTTTTAAGTGTAGGGGAAAGCAACATGCTGGTTTGTTCAGTTTAAAGTATGACTGCATTATTTTATAGCTACTGCTTGTGTGAAAAAAAGTTGAAACTATACCCCTAATATTACCTCATGTTTTGGTCTATGCCTCACAACGTTATTGGCTTTCCAGCAAAACCATTGACGACAGCTGCCACCAACGGGGAGGGGAAAGTACAGTTGTGTACACTTAACATAAATGTAGATGTTAGAGTGTATTCACTGTTGCAGTCATCACATTTGCGTTATCTTCTTGCAGTAGCCCTCAGTCGGCCTGATTATCAAAGTCTTGGGACCTGTGTCGGTTGCTGTCATCTTCCATGACGTCAAGTAGCCCGGGGTATAAAGCATGCAGACGACGCCATTACATCAATTTTTCTTGCCCCAGATGTCAGATGCCCCCATAATGGGAAGCAATTATATATACAAGGTTACACCTCCAACAAAAAAGCAAATATACCAAAAAGCTTTAAGCATAGTAAGCAAGAACAGACGTATGGCCAATAGAAGTCAGGGGGCTGGAGGGAGGGTAACTAGGACTGCAAAAGTGAATACACTCGAACATCTACATTTATGGTAAGTGTACACAACTGTACTATGTTCTTCATGTTTCACTGTTGCAGTTATCACATTTGGGTAGATTCCCAAAGCTAAGGATGGGAGGAGGATCATTAGATAGCATTAGGAACAGCTATAAGTCCCTGCAAGACTGCAGTGGCAAAGCCAGCTCTGGATTTAGAGAAAAAATGGCAAATGGTAATGCTTGGTGAAGGTATGTACAGAACTCCAGGTAGCAGCTTCTAGGATGTCCCTGGTAGGGACACCTCTGAGAAAGGCTGTAGAGGTAGATGCAGCCCTGGTTGATTGTGGTCTAATCCCCTGTGGGGTAGGTTTTCCATGGTGCTTATAGCAGAAATTAATGCAATGGCCTATCATTTAGAAATGGTTTGCTTGGAAATGGCCTTCCCCTCTGCCCCTGCAGCAAATGCCACCAGCAGTTGTTCAGATTTCCTGAGATGTTTAGTCCTGTCCAAATAAAATCTAAGTTGTCTGTGCACGTCTAAGGAGTGCAGTATTCGTTCCCCTTTGTTCTGCAGATTAGAAAAGAAGGTTGGCAAATGAATGGACTGATTAAGAGCCACACTGGATACCACCTTGGGCATGAAGGAGGGGTTGGTCCTGAGAGAGACACCCTGTCCGCACGAAAGATGAAGAAAGGGTCCACCGCCATTATGGCCTGTAATTCAGACACCCTTTCTGGTGAAGTGATGGCTAGAAGGAAGGCTGTTTTCCAAGAAAGGACAGTGGGCTCAAAAGAAGGTAGAGTGAGTTTTTCCAATACAAAGTTAAAGTCCCAGGCTGGAGTAGGGGCTCTCCTGGGTGGTCTTATGTTTTTGGCCCCTCTGAGGAATTGCTTCAGCAGTGGATGAGAGAAGAGGGGTGGTTTTGTGTTGTAATGAGCTGAAATGGCCAAGGCATGAATTTTGATGGAGGAAAAGGAAAGGCCCTTGTGAAGCATCTCAGTTAAGTACTGAAGAATCTGAGGTACACTGGGAGCTGCTGTGCCCATCCCCTGAGTTTGGTTCCAGGAACAGAATCTTTTCCATTTTTCAGCATAGGATTTTCTAGTACTAGGCCTCCTTGCCTCCAGAATGACATCCAACACTTGCTTACTGAGGGATGGTAATGGAGAGATCCGGTGATTAGCCAGGCTGCCAGGTTCAGGGTTTGAAGCTGTGGGTGCAGAATCTGACCCTCCTGCTGGGGCAGCAGGGCAGAGGTCTGAGGCAGGTGCCAGCAGTGACACACTGCACAAAAGGGGGTACCAGTGTTGGTGTGGCCAGTCTGGTGCAATCAGTATCGTCCTTGGTTTGTCCTGTTTGATCTTTAGTAGTACCTTGGAGAGGAGAGGCAGAGGGGCAAAGGCATAAATTGACAGATTTTTCCAGGTGAAGGACAGGGGATCCACTTTCCAAGCTTGTTTGTGGGGAGTCCTTGTGCAGAATTTTTCCAATTGGTAGTTCTGGGGGGAGGCAAACAGGTCTATATCGGGGCTCCCCCATTTGTTTCTCAACATGTTGAATATCTTTGGTTCCGGTTTCCACTCGTGTGGGTCCATGAGATTTCTGCTTAGTTCATCTGCCAGTGTATTTAGCTTTCCTGGCAGGAATTGAGCCTGTAGGTGCACCTGGTAGCTCAAGGCTGTGTTCCACAGAGCCATGGCTAATCTGCAGAGAGGATACAAGTGGGTTTCCCCCCTGCTTGTTTATGTACCACATAATGGTGGTGTTGTCGGTCTTTACCATTAATTGCCCTGGACGAATGTGGTCCTTGAAGGCTGTTAGAACATTCTGTACAGTTAACATTTCTTTTTGATTGACATGCAGGTGCATTTGACTTGGGTTCCATTTGCCCTGAATGCATTTCCCTGCTAAGTGAGCCCCTATGCATAGTCTGATGCATCTCTTGTTAGGATTTGGGCGGCAAGGGGTAGAGTGAATGGTAGTCCCTTGTTTTGGTGGCAGGCCTCTGCCCATCAAAGGAACTCTATCTGTAGACAAGGTATGATAGGAATCATTGCTTCTAAGATCCTGAAAATGTTGACACCATAAGCTTTTTAGATACCATTGTAGTTTCCTTATATGCAGTCTTGCATATGGAATTAGGAGAATGCAGGAGGCCATGAACCCAGGGGCTTGCAGTATTTTCCTTGCAGATAGATGGGGCTTTGTGGCCAGTAGTTTGAAGTAGTCTGTCAAATTAACATGTTTCTCTGGCGTGAGGAAAGCCATCTGGGAAGTTGTGTTCAAGCTTGCTCCCAGGAATACAATTTGTTGGCAGGGTACAAGATGTGATTTCTTTTCATTTATGATGTACCCCAGAGAAGTTAGCAATTTCTGTACCAACACCAGATGATTCAACAGTATGTCCTGGCTTTCTGCCTGAATTAGACAATCATCCAGGTATGGATATATTTGGATATTTCTTTGCCTGCAAAATGCAATGGCTGGAGCTAGGCACTTTGTGAATACCCTGGGCGCAGTAGATAAGCCAAAGGGCAGTGCAGAGAACTGATAGTGCATGTAGCCTGCTTTGAAGCGGAGGTGTCTTCTGCAAGATTCCCTTATTGGGATGTGTAGGTAGGCTTACTTTAAATCCAGTGTTGCCAACCAGGCATCCTTGCCTAGCATAGGAAGCAGCTGGTACAGAGTTAGCATCATGAATTTTGGGATCACCAGAAATGTGCTTAGGATAGACAGGTCCAGGATAGGATGCCAGTTGTTGTCTTTACTGGGCACCAGGAAAAGTCTTGAGTAGAAACCTTGTCCCCTTTCCTCTTGTGGAACAGGTTGAATAGCCCTGATGCTTAAGAGAGAGAGAATTTACTTTTGAGCCTCTGACCACTGATTTGGGGGGTAGATATGGCCAAATGTGGGTGGTTGGCAAGGACTGAAAGTGGAATATGCATCCTTGGGAAACTATATTTAAAACCCATTTGTCCCGGTTAATGAGTTCCCAATGTTTTGCCTGTCGGGCAATCTTTCCCCTAAAGGAACAGTCAAGTTGGTGCAGGGCTTGGAAGACAAAGTTAAGTCATTGAGACAGTTTACCATAGGGGGGAGTTTTACTACTCCCTGCTTTGGAAGTCGGTGCCCCCCATGGCTTAGTCATGTGGCTACCTTGGGACTGAAGCCTGGGTGTTCTGCTGGTTCTGGGTTTGGACTGAAGGCCTGGAAGAGGCAGGAAAGGACCAATTATTAGAGGGCCAATGCCTACTAAATCTGGGAGGCTGTACTTGTAGGAACTAACAGTTTGTATAGATTTAGCTTTTTCCTCCATCTTTTTAAGTACTACTTCTGCTTTGTTGCCAAACAGGCGGTCTTGGTTTAAGAGAGCATACACCAATTTAGCTTTAACATGATCTGGCAAAGATTACTCCTTAAGCCAAGCATGCCTTCTAAGTACAGACCCAGTGACAGCAGCCCTGCAAGATGCCTCTAGTGAATCAAAACCACATTGCAAAGTATGTTTTCCAACTTGTTCAGCAGAATGCATTAAATCCTGTAAATTTTTATTTTCAGCACAGTCAGGAATCAACATAATTTTCTGTTTAAACAATTCAATAATATGCTGCTGATACTTTAACATATGAAATTGGCAGTTTAAGGCCCTAATGGCCAAGGTTGCAGAAATGTATACTTTCTTACCCCATCTAACCAGCGCCCTGGAACCTCTATCAGAGGGGGTAGGATTTTTGGCAGTAGTAGCCTTAATGCCCTTGGGTCCCTGTGAAATGGTCTCAGGATCCGAAGTAGGATTTTTAAAGAGGAACTTGTGAGAGTCAGGAACCCTGTAATATCTATCAGGTTTTCTGGGAGCAGGAAGTAAAGAGTCAGGGACCAAGCTAAATTCCGAAAAGGCATCATCAACAATGTCCAGTACAGGGGGGATAGCTAAAGGCCTGTGCTGGGGCAGGAGTAAGAAATCCCTAAGCCTCTTTTTAGAGTCAGAGTAATCCTGGCTTTCCCAGCGAAAATGCACCCTAAGAGCATGCAAGGTTTCACCAAAAGAGAAATCCTCTGGAGGGGAAGCAGAGGGAATCGAGTCCTCTGCATCAGAATCCTCATAGGCAGATAAAGGTAAATCCTGGTCATCAGAGGAGACAGAAATTTCAGAGTCCTGATCAGAAGAATCATAAGCAAATTCAGTCCTAGAGGGAAGGGTGGCTTCCCCTGATTAGAGTAATAAAGTCTTCAGCCATTCTTATCATTTGTTTTTTAGGGATAGAGGCCTGACCATGAGGTCTGGGCATCAGTTTTCTAGGCCTGGATCGAGTTTTAGGTCTTGGAGAAGATGGCGTCGGTTTAATATGCAAGTCAGTAGGCCTGAATACACCCTCAATAGCTGGTCCGTGCACAGCAGCTCCGGAACCATCCAAGGTAGAGACATCTGCAGGTTCCACAGTAGAAGCATCTCGCAGCATACCGGACTCTGAATGGGTCTCAGTAGAGGCCTGTGAATCTGAAGTAGTGGGTATCAGGGGCTGCAAAAAGCGCCTCACTGAGTACCGGCAGACTGGCAACTAGCTTAGGAGAAGCGTAGTTGGCAGCTATGGACCTATATGGTCTGTCTCTGTCTATCTTTGCATTTTTTTTGGAATGTCGGTAGTCGGTTGGCTTACCAAAGCCATATCTGGATAATTGAACAGAGTAGCAAAATATTTAGAAGCGTAAATAAACCAACTAATAGTTTGTTGTTTAAATAAGGCACAAAACCTACAGTGAGGTACATCGTGGTCAGGGCCTAAGCAAGCAATGTAGTACGAATGAAAATCTTTATGAGTATTTGCTTCTCACAAGAAATACAGTTATTAACTTTTACTGACATCAGTTTAGAGCAAGAAAATGTTTCCTCAATGGGGTACTTAGCTTAGTTGGAGACTTCGGTTCTGAAACTCGAAAACAAAAATTTCAGGAGTTGGCCGACCGGCACTTGCGAACTGCTTCTGCTTTGGGCACCACACAGCAAGAAAGACTGATGTAATGGCATCGGCTGGATGCTTTATACCCCTGACTGCCTGATGTCATGGAAGATGAGACAGCAACCGATGCAGGACCCAAGACTTTGATAATCAGTCCAACTGAGGGCTACTGCAAGCAGATAACCCAAATGTGATGACTGCAACAGTGAAACACTAAGAACATCAGCTAGCTATGGATAGAAACAACTTGCCCTCTTGTGTTTTGATCATTTTTAACTGTACCCTCACAAGACTAATGGGCATTTGTATGAAAAATGTTGGAATATTTATTCTCTGGCAACTGTATGAAAGAAAATTAAAACTGTCTCTGATATCACAGAAAGTCCTTAACTTTGCCTTATATGTTTGGTCTGTTCATCATAACACTTGTGGTTTCATGGCACGTCATTTAAGATTATAGTAATTAAATTGGGGTGGTGGTGGTGGGGGGGGGGGTGTCCGTGAATGAAAATTTACTGTCTTATTGTTTGCTTATTTCAAAGTCTGGCTTTACAGGACTACTGTACATCTGTATGAAATCCACTGGAATATTTATTATCTTCTGAGTCTTTGTGTGAAGCAAAGTTGAAACTGTCCCTTGTTTCACAGAATGTCCTCGATTTTCCCTCAAGGTTTTGGTCCATGTCTCATTAAATCTGTGGGTTTCTGAAAAAGCACTGAAGACTGCAGTTACTAAATGATGACTGACGTTTAACATTTCATATCCTTCAAAACATGCATGGCAATCAAGGGAAAATTAAGTGTACCTTGGAAATTTGTCAGACCTCGTACTCTCCTCACACACTTGTTTTGGACAATGCATAAATGTCAGTGTTCTTTTGTATTCACCTTCTTCATTTAGAGTAGTTTCAACTACATCATTATACTCAACACTAATGGCCATAACCATCAGTTACAGCCACTTGACTGTATATACCTCAAATGTCTGTGTGTGATGAGAAAAAACAGTTGCAGTAAAGTATTAAAACTTGTTTTCCAAAAAAAAAAAATGCACACTAGTCCTATAAAGGCAGACTACTGACTTTTTAACATAGCCATGATATTTAGAGTCAAACATTCCCATCAGTGGACAACCCAAGTACCTAGCAATTATACCTCCATGACAAAATTTAAACAGAGGGAAAGTTATTTTTATATGCACAGACTGGTAGTTCTAGCCAGTTTGCTCTGCACACCTCATCTGATTGTGATAATAGTTATCCCAACGTCTTTGCAAAACAATCAGGGTTAAAGCCAAAAATGTAATGAGGGATAATGTCGTAGAATCAGAGATAAAGTTAATACTGTGCCTGACAGCAAATAATAGACATAGGGAAAAAATTTCTGGCTGAATTCTCCTACAAAGAAGAAATAAGACAGCATGGCATATCACTCAACCTCCATCTCAGATAGTCCTGGACAAAAAACTTAATTGAGGCACACCTGATCAGCATAAATATGCATATTCAAATCTGTGCATTAACACTTCCCCATTCAATTACATAAAGACAGGACATTACTGACAAGAAATGGTATAAACACACAAACACAAATTAAAAAATATTCTCAGTGTAAAAGAACACTGGCTTTTCCTTCAACCCACTGTTGACAGTTAGAATGTTAATGACTGACATGTCAATGTAAGAAAAAAGAGAAAAGAAAATCTTAGTTCAAACGTATGTAATGGATGACATAATAGTACCAGTGGATATCTGCTGTCTTAGCTGTGGAACCAACACAGGCACTGGGAACAGGACAAGATCTGAACAGAGTGTGCAGGAATGTCACTTGGTGATATACTTACTGTCAGAAATTAGAACTGCCAGGCTGGGCCAGCTACAAGCGGACACACGAGTTTTACTAGTCCTAACCTTCACCTAAGTATACATTTGATGTATCAGAAGAATGCAGGTGCTGACTAAAGCAACTTAATTGCTCACAGATCTCAATGTGTAAATAAAATTAATGACTAGATCAACTGAATGAAGGTAAATAAGCCACGGGCAAGGACTTAAAAAGAGTTAATCAGGAAACTGGGAAGTCAACTTCTTAATAAGTAGTGGTGTTATCAGACTACTGCCTTGGGCCATGACAGCAGGCAATAGTTTTGGAGGCTATTACACCAGTTACAGAATATTACCAGCTCTTCCTTGGAAATTAGTGGGGGGGGGGCAGGCTCATGTCAGAATGGGAGTTTTTTTTTATCAAAATAATGTTACAGTAGGGAAGTAAGCATTCAAAGATATTGAAAACCAGAGAAAGTGATGATTAAGGGTCAAATTAACTAGGCCAAAGACTCCGCTCAGGGGTGTGTTCAGTGTAAAATCAATTCTTGAGTTGGATGTTATAGGTCCATACCCATGGCAACAGTGCTACTTTGGCCATCCTGCACTTCCTTATTTAGTGATTCATATTTATGTGCCTTTCTTATAGTTTAATCTGCTTAGTGCAGTGGTGTGACTCAAGGAGACCATAGGTATAAGGGGTCTCCTTGAGTCAGGGGCAGCCTAAGCCATTCCCAGCAGATTCTACAGAAAGGGGGGAGCCATCAGTTCTAGTACATGTCTGGGTATTGATGTCAAATGTTTTCAGTGCAACTAAAAGGAGTATGTACAGTATCAATGTCCAGTGAGACAAAATGAGTCATGGCAGCCATAAATCAGGGGTAGCACTATGATAGCTGTGGGTTGTCTAAAGACAAATGCTACATCAAACTAGCACAAGGGTCTATACCTTATCCTGGTGGAGGGGGAAGACCGTTTCCGGGAGGGATACAGCATCAGACAACTCCCATGCCCACTCAGCAATCAGTTTTATAAGATAGTCAGTGGGCCGGAAAGATCCAAGAAGTGGAGGGTTGGGCACGAAAAGCCTCCAGGTATACAGATTCCTCCAAGGAAGGCTGGGTGGATGACCAGCCACCCCCGTGCTTCAGGAATTCCAGGACGTCCCCGAAGGAATCATCATCAGGGGATGACCTGGGGGAACCTTCTCCTTCACTGAAGTCAGTATCTTTGATACAAGACTCTTCCGGAGAGTCCAAGTACTTCCTCTTTGCAGGGACTTCCTCGGAGGGATGCTCCGGAGAAGTTTCTGAAGAGGAAACCACTAAAGTGGGAGTCACCTGGGACTTTTGTGCCCTCTGTCCAGGGAGTGAAACCAATGGTAGCTCAGGTCAAGAGAAAAAAGAAATATGTCTTGACAGGGATGGCAAGGACTGAGAATCCCCAACAGATAATGCCTCCTCCATAATCCGGAAGGCAGATCCTCCCAGAGAGGGATGGGAGCCTGGAACCAAAAAAGACTACTTTGGAACCGGGGTCACATACCTGCACCAAGGAGACCGCCCCCAGACTAGGAGCCTGGGTCGGCACTACAAGGGCCGAGGCACCGAGAGGCATAAATGGCTCAGAAGGAAACAAAAAGGTACCATGTATCTCGGAACCGACCACAGAGTCTCAACCCCAGGAGATCTCCGGTGCCTAAGGCTCCGAGACGCTCAAGATTGTTGTTGGAACCAAAGACGAAAAAGCTATTGGAACAGAGTCAGTCAGAGGCGGAAATGTCGGGATCGAAGGCTCAAGTAGAGTTGCAGGAGGAGGGCACTAGGGGGTGAAAGGACATACAGTTTTGACGCTGGATCACCACAAGTAGCTAATCCATTAGCCTCATAATGTCAGCTTCCAATAGTCTCTTAGTAGACCTCACCAGTGCCATGGAGGGAGATCTAGATGAGCTGACGTCCACAAATGGAGCATCTCTGAAAGGGTTAACAGAAGGGATATAAGAAGTTCTTGGGAGGATAGGCAGCTGCAGTATAGTGGGTACAGGTTGATCTGCTGGTACCAATGTGGAAGCGGCTGTCTGCTCCAAAGTCAGTTTTGTTTGTGTAGGCAGGTCCTCCTGTGCTGATCTCTTAATTACCGAGGAAATTTTTAAGAGTTTTTTAGTCTGTTCCAAAGCACTCAGAACAGAGGAAGATCGTTTCTTCAAACCACGGGAGAAAGAAATTCCTGCATCACTAGTTTTCTCTCTGAAACCAGAAACGGCCTCGTCAAAAGGAGATTTCAAAAGTCCTTTTAAAATAAAAGTTTGTTCTTCCTTTCCATCAAAGTACAGGAGGAAAACCCATGACAAATCGAGCAATTTTCTTGCAGGTGAATCTTGCCCAGACAAACACAAAGTGTGCCCATCTAAGTTGAGCAGTTTGCCCTCACATTTCCTACACCTCTTGAATCCCGAGGTGCCCTTTGAGGGAGATTATTTTTGGTCTGCTATTATTGGCGATGAGATAAGGAAGACAGAAGGAAAGATTTTTTTTTTTTTTTTGGTTTAATAAAGGAAGAAAAAGAAAAAATAATAGCAACTATGGTATTAAGAGATACCTCAAAGGTATTAGTATAAGGAGAACTTACCAACTATGGTAAAGGACAGATTACTAATGGTAATAGTTAGACGAAATTACTTAGAATGACAGAGGAGTGGGTAGAAGTATTAATAAAATAGAAAAGGTAGAGAGTTAAGAAAGAAAATTGAAAACACTTAGAATTTAACTGCCAAAGCTAGAGAGAGAACGAACACGTCTGGTCTGTGAAGCGGCAAACGAGATCTGAGGTATTATGGGTACAGCCTGGTTCAAGAGTTTGGAGACTGCAAACTGAAAGATACGGCCAAGTCAGCTCCAAGGGTTCAGAACTGAACCCCACTATCACGGATTAGGTGAAGATTAACAACATCAGATCTACTGTTAAGCCTCCAGTTAAATTGGAGCAATACCTGCCCAGGCAGTTCACTTCAAATAAGCCATGAAGATACCACTAGCCAGAGTTTACTTGGATTATGAAGAATGGCAAGGGAACAAAGCAAGTGGAATTTTTAGGAATATCCTAGTGGATTTTTTTCAAGGAAAGGATTTTGATAACACAGAATCTTTTGTAATAAAGTTCTACTAAGCCAGGCATGGAGGCAAGCAAGTGAGAAAGGCAGTGGGGGGGGGGACACACAAGCCAATGCCCACACCTATAACCACAGCTTGTGTCTGGCTATTTCAGGGGGGGGGGGGGAGTAGCTAGTAGCAGTGAGCTGAGCCTGAATCTGAGGCCACAGATGTTGAAAAATACTGATTTTCTTTGGAAGGGGTTACTTTCAAGGGGAAGTCTGGGTGGAAGAAGTAAGCCTGAATTTGAGTCATCACTGTCAGAAGACACCAGACTTCTTTTGAAAGGGGAGATGGGAGTGGGGAGGGGGTAGTCAAAAATACAGTTGATACATACTTGTTCCTTAGACCCTATATTAAAGATCTTAGGGGAGGTAGCAAAGGAAGATGCTGATTCTCAAGGGCAGAGACAGTCAGTATAGTGGGACAAAGGGCTACTGTACAAATAGTGTACTCCTGAAGGAAGGCAGCTGGTCATAGTCCACAATATTACCTCTTCAGACCACATGGTCATAAAGCATACAAAAAAGGTTTACACAAACTTTTTTTCTGATGGCTGGATGGGAATTTGTGGTCAAGATGCAGACTAAGAGGTTGGCTGCTGCAGGAAAAGCATTTAGTGGTCTACTGGGAATAATCCCTCTTACACAGACATCTATAGCCAAGGAGAAACATCCCCGCAGAAAGAAAATTAGTCTTCCTTTCAACTGAAGTTTGAAGGCTGGGGGATAGAAGGAAAACTGGAAAAAGGAAAGGACAGTGAGTCATTTGGAACTGCCCCCACCATCGCAATGGAATGTTGAGCCCTGGGCTCCCTGTTGGTTTTGGCCTTCATGACAGTCAGAGGTACTCACCTCTCCCCACACCTTTTCCCCTTCATCTTTTGTTTTGTAAACTGTAGACAGAAATGCAGCTTTACAACTGTTGGATAGTTCCTAGAAAAGGCTGCATTGGTGTAGGAAAGTACAGTTGTGTACACTCACCATAAATGTAGATGTTCGAGTGTATTCACTGTTGCAGTCATTACATTTGGGTAATCTGCTGGCAGGTTGCCCTCAGTCAGCCTGAATAACAAAGTCTTGGGTCCTGAGTCGGTTGCTGTCTCCTCTTCCATGATGTCAGGTGTATAAAACATGCAGCCAACGCCATTTTATTCAGTTTTTCATGCCCCAGATGACAGGTGCCCCCCAAATGGGGATAAAAAAAAAAAACTATATATATATATATATATATATATAAATAAACAGCAATATATGTAAATGCACTTTTAGCAACATAAACTTTACCTTCATCTAAAAGCAAATACACCACAAAGGCTTTAGAATATAGTGAAGGAAAGAGAAGTTATAGAAAAGGGGGATGGCGGATGGGTAACCCGGACTGCAACAGTGAATACACTCGAACATCTACATTTATGGTAAGTGTACACAACTGTTCTATGTTCTCCGTGTTTCACTGTTACAGTCATTACATTTGGGTAAAATCCCAATGCTATGGATGGAAGGATGGAACTAAATAGCATTAGGAGTGGCTATAAGGCCCTGCAGAACTGCAGTGGCAAAGCCTACCCTGGATTTAGAGGAGAGGCAAATGATAATGCTTTGTGAAGCTATGAACAGACCTCCAAGTAGCAGCTTCTAGAATGTCTTTGGTTGGAACTCCTCTGAGAAAGGCTGCTGAGGTAGAGGCAGCCCTGGTGGAATGTGACCTGATTCCCTTGGGCACAGGTTTACCATGATGCAAGTAGCAGAAATGAATGCAGTGGCTTATCCACTTAGAAATAGTCTGCTATGATATAGCCTTCCCCTCTGATCCTGAAGCAAATGCCACCAGTAGCTGCTCAGACTTTCTTAGAGATTTGGTCCTGTTTAAGTATGTCTCAACTCCCTCCTTGGTACTTGCCTCAAATACCTCATCTACTGTCTCAGCAGAACAATCAAATTCTGCACACTCGGTTCTAAACTCTGAGCCTTGCAGCATGGCTAATTATGTAATTAGTCAAACAACACCTCTCGGTAAATCTGTCATGGATGTCATTTTGGAAGCCAGAAGGCCTAGTACTAGAAAATCTTATGCTGATAAATGTGTATGCCCAATGAATGCAGTATCCACTACCTCTTGTTCTGCGGATTTGGGTAAAATGTTGGCAGGTGAATAGTTTGGTTGAGAGCCACACTGGATACCACCTTAGGCATAAAGGAAGGATTGGTCCCGAGGGACACCCTGTCCGGGTAAAAAGTAATAAAAGGCTCCACAGCCATGAGAGCCTGTAGTTCTGAAACCCTTCTTGCTGAAGTGATTGCCAAAAGAAAAGCTGTTTTCCAAGATAAAAACTTTATATCCGCAGTAGCTGCTGGTTCAAAAGGAGGCAGGATGAGTTTTTCCAGCACAAAATTGAGGTCCCATGCAGGAGTTGGTGATCTTCTGGGAGGCCTTAAATTTTTGGCCCCTCTAAGATACTGTTTTAGCAAAGGATAAGAAAGGATGGGAGGCTCCATGTTGTAATGAGCCGAGATGGCAAAGGCATGGACTTTTATTGAAGAAAAAGATAGGCCCTTGTCAAGCACCTCAGTCAAGTATTGTAAAATCTGAGGGATATTTGGTTTTGCTGTGTCAGTTCCTTGTGCTTGGTTCCAAGCACAGAATCTCTTCCATTTATCAGCATAAGATTTTCTAGTACTAGGCCTTCTGGCTTCCAAAATGACATACATGACAGATTTACCGAGAGGTGTTGTTTGACTAATTACATAATTAGCCATGCTGCAAGGCTCAGAGTTTAGAACCGAGTGTGCAGAATTTGATTGTTCTGCTGAGACAGGAGATGAGGTATTTGAGGCAAGTACCAAGGAGGGAGTTGAGACATATTCCTTAGAACTGGGTATCAGTGCTGGCGAGGCCAGTCCAGAGCAATTAGGATCATCTTTGTTTTTTTCTGTCTGACATTTAGTAAGACCTTGGAGAGAAGAGGGAGAGGGGGAAAGGCATCGACTGATAGGTTTTTCCAACTGAAGAATAGGGCATCCACTTTCCATGCTTGTCTGTGCTAAGTCCTTGTGCAGAATTTTTCCAGATGATAATTTTGGGGAGAGGCAAATAGATCTATTTCTGGGCTCCCCCATTTCTGTGTTACCATGCTGAAGATTTGTGGATCTAGTTTCCACTCGTGCAGGTCCGTAAGATTTCTGCTTAGATCGCCTGCCAGAGTATTTTGTTTTCCTGGCAGGAACTGAGCTTGAAGATGTACTTGGTAAGTCAAGGCTGTGTTCCACAATGCCATGGCTAGTCTGCAAAGGGGGTAGGAATGTGTACCCCCCTGCTTGTTTATGTACCACATAACCGTGGTGTTGTCCATCTTTATCAGTAGTTGTCCTGGATGAAGTAAGTCCTTGAAGGCTGTCAGGGCATTCTGAACAGCTAGCATCTCTTTCTGGTTGATATGCAGATGCATTTGTTTTGGGCTCCATATGCCCTGAATGTATCTCCCCGCCAGGTGGGCCCCCCAAGCATAGTCTGATGCATCTGTAGTTAGGGTTTGGGTGGCAGGGGTAGAGTGAATGACAGTCCCTTGTTTTGGTGACATGTCTCTTGCCCACCAAAGAAACTCCTGTTGTACGCAGGGAATGAGAGGAATCATTATTTCCAGACTGTGACAATGTTGACTCCATAAACGTTTTAGGTACCATTGCAGTTTCCTCATATGCAGTCTTGCATATGGAATTAGTAGAATGCAGGATGCCATGAGCCCCAAAGCCTGCAGAATGTGTCTTGCAGATAACTGGGTTTTTGTTGCCATCTGTTTGAAGTATATAGTCAGTTGCCTTTGTTTGTCTGGTGTAAGGTAAGCCATCTGGGCAGTTGTATTCAAGCTTGCACCCAGGAATGTAATTTCTTGGGAGGGTACCATTTGTGATTTATTTTCGTTTATTGTGTACCCTAGGCATGTTAGAAGCCTTTTTACAAACACCAGATGTTGAAGAAGAATGTCCTTGTTCTCTGCTTGAATGAGACAGTCCAGGTAAGGATAAATTTGTATGCCTCTGTCTGCAAGATGCAATTACTGGTGCCAGGCACTTTGTAAAGACCCTGGGCACAGTAGATAAGCCAAAGGGCAGTGCAGAGAATTGATAATGCATAAATCCTGCCTTGAAGCGGAGGTATCATCTGCACGATTACCTTATTGGGATATGCAGGTATGCCTCAAGTCTAGAGTCACTAACCAAGCATTCCTGCCCAGCAGTGGCAGTAGCTGTTGTAAAGTCAGCATTTTGAATTTTGGAATGTCCAGGAACATGTTCAAAATCGATAAGTCCAGTATTGGACGCCAGGCATTGTCTTTTCTGGGTACCAGGAACAGTCTTGAATAAAAACCTTGTCCTTTTAACTGTTCTGGTTGAATGGCCCCCATATCCATGAGGGACGTAACTTGTTTCTGAGCCTCTACCCATTGATTTTGTGGCAGATCTGGCCAACCGTATGGAACTGGCAAAGTATGGAAATGAAATCTGTACCCCTGGGATACTATGTTTAATACCCACTTGTGCTGGGTAATTAACTGCCAATTTTGAGCATGAAGTGATAATTTTCCCCCCAAGGGGGCTGCCAAAAGATAAGGGCTTGGTGATGGTAGAGGGAAGTCATTGAGACTGCTTACTGTAGGGTTGTACTTTGTTTCCTCCAGATTTGGAGGTAGAGGCACCCCATTGCTTTGACCTGTAAGAGCCCTGTGATTGGTATCTAGAGCCTTTTGAGCACCTGGATTTGCCTTGAGAGGCTCTGTTGGACACAGGAAAGGACCAATTTTTAGCAGGCCAGTGCCTAATGAATCTGGGTGTCTGCACTCTTTTACAGTTTGTATAGATTTAGCTTTGTCTTCCATTTTCTTTAAAACCTCTTCTGCCTTATTACCAGAGTATCATGCTGTAAAGGGGCACCCAACAATTTAGCTTTAACAAGATCAGGCAGACTTTCCTCCTTGAGCCAGGCATGCCTTCTAATCACAGATCCAGTAACTGTGGCCCTGGAAGAGGCCTCCAAGGAATCAAAACCACATTGCAAAGTATGCTTTCCAACCTGTTCTGCTGCATGCAATAATTCCTGTAATTCTTTATTTTCCACACAATCAGAAATCAGCATAATTTTCTGTTTCAATAAGCCCATAACATGCTGTTGATATTTAAGCATATGAAACTGGCAATTTAAGGCCCTAATTGCCAAGGTTGCAGACGTATAAACCATCTTTCCCCATCTATCCAGCACCCTGGAATCTCTATCAGAGGGTGTAGGATTTTTGGCTGTAGAGGCCTTTACACCTTTGGGACCCTGTGAGAGAGTTTCAGGAACAGCAGCAGGATTTTTGAACAGAAATTTGTGGGAGTCAGGAACCCTGTAATATCTGTCTGGCTTACTAGGAGCCAGAGGTAGGGAATCAGGAGCCATGCTTGATTCCGAAAAAAACATCAACGATGTCTAATACAGGAGGTATAGCCAAAGGCCTATGCTGAGGAAGAATAAGGAAATCCCTAAGCCTCTTTTTTGATTCAGAGAAATCCTGACTCTCCCATTGAAAATGTTCCCTTAAAGTATGCAAGGTTTCTCCAAAAGAATAATCCTCAGGAGGAGATGCAGATGAGATGGATTCTTCTGCATCTGAATCCTCGTATGGTGGTATAGAAAACTCCTGGTCCGAAGAGGAATCAGAAGAAAAGGAAACCTGATCTGAAGATTCATAATCAGTGTCTTGCCTAGGCCTCTTAGCAGGGGGGAGGTTGGGAACCCCTGATCAAGGTAATTAAGTCCTCAGCCATTTTGATAATCAGTTTTTTAGGCATAGGGGCCTGAGCACATGGCTCATGCATCGGTTTTTTAGACTTAGAAGATGTTTTTGATCTTGTTTTTGAAGCTGGCGTCTGTTTTACATAAAAATGTTGAGGCCTGAAAACACCCTCAGAAGCCAGTGCCTGCTCAGCGGCTCTGGACCAATCCAAGGGAGAGACATCCGCGGGTTCAGTACTCTGAGAATCTCGCGGCATACCTGACTCTGCATGGGTCTCGGTAGAGGCCTGCGACTCAAAAGTAGCAGGTATCAGGGGCTGTGAAAGCGCCTCACTGAGTACCGGCGAATGGCTAAGGAGAAGCTTCATCGTCGGTTTTGGACCTCAGCGGTATGTCTCTTTTTCTTTGCGTTTTTTGTGAACTCCGGTAGTCGGATTGCTAACAGACGACATTTCAGGGTAATTAAATCTGGATCCAAAGTATTCAGAAGCAAAAATATACCGACGCTTAATAGTGCGCTGGTTAAATCTAGCACAAAACTGAAAACAAGGCACATTATGATCTGGGCCTAGGCAAGGAATACAGTACAAATGAAAATCCTTATAAGGTATTTGCTTCCCACAAGTAATGCAATTATTAACTTTTACTGACATCGGTAAGGAGCAAGAAAAAGTTTCCCCAATGGGGTACTTAGCTTTAGTTGAAGACTTCGGTTCTGAAACTCGAATGTGAAAAGTTCAGGAGTCGGCCGACTGGCACTTGTGAACTGCTTCTGCTTCAGGCACTGCACGGCAATAAAGACTGGATAAAATGGCATCGGCTGCATGTTTTATACCTCTGACTACCTGACGTCATGGAAGAGGAGACAGCAACCGATACAGGACCCAAGACTTTGTTATTCAGGCTGACTGAGGGCAACCTGCCAGCAGATTACCCAAATGTAATGACTGCAACCGTGAAGCACGAGGAACATCTTGGTTGCTTTCGAAAGAACAGTAGTCGTGAAAGAAGACATTGGTTTGTGTTGGGATTCGGTGTTGCGAAGTACTTCCTCGGAAGTCGGTACCTGCACAGCGGCTCCGGACCCATCCAAGGTAGGGACTACCACAGGATCCTTAGATGAAGAAGAGTTCTGTGGCATATCGGACTCAAAGGGCCTCAGTATCAGCCTGCGAATTAACTGAAGCAGGCATCAGGGGTTGCGAAAGTGCCTGAGTTCCACAGGACTGATGACCAGCTTAATGGAAGCGTCGTCGGAAGATTTGGTCCTGTGCGGTCTGTCTCTGTCTGTCATTACGTTTTTTCGGAAGATCTGCTGTCGGATGGCTTACTGAAGCCATATCGGAATTAGAGGACTGTAAATGGAAATATCTAGCTACAATAAGGGCCCAACGACCTAGACAAGTGACGCAGTAAGAGTGGAAGTCCCAGTGTGGTATTTGCTTTCCACAGGCGAGACAATTATTAACTTTTTCTGACATCGGTTAGTGCAAGAAAAAAAGGATTCCCAACAGGGTACTTAGCTTTCGAAGACTTCAACTTCAATTCAGAAACGAAACTCAGGTAGCGGCCGACCGGCACTCATGTGAGCTGCTTCTGCTTCGGACTCCACAGCAAGAAAAACTGATGTTATGGTGTCGGATGCCTTCCATTATACCACTGACCTGATGTCAGTCCTCAAGTGACAGCAACCAATGCAGAAATACTAAGTCTCTGGTTTTCGGGCCGGCCGAGGGTTACCCTGGCAGGGATAACCCAAATGTGATGACTGCAACAGTGAAACACGAAGAACATCAGTATAATCATTGGGTGCAGCTAGTTCAATGATTAAGGCTACTTCTGTTCTTTTTTCTTTGACTACACCTGTTTCTCTTGCCTCTGTTTCTTAATGGTTGGTATTGGATGATTCCACGTGATCACAACTCCGTTTTCAGAAATGCTTTGTGGTTGTTTCCAAAGCTACTCAGCTACTTGTATTTTGTAACACTTGCACCTTCCCCTGTGCAACAATCTTGGCACATTGCTGTGCCTTTCAGTATATAGACTCTCAGCCAAGATTATATCCAACCAGCAAAGAGATGTGCTAACGTTTCTAGTTTTGTACAGAACCTGCATTTTTTTGCATCTCCCACTTGTTCTACAGACTTTGTAAACCAAATATATGTAAGCCCACCATCTTGAGCTGCCATTACTAGCTTTTTACATTTTAGTTTAAATTCACCTTTCCTTAACTGTTTATGTAAGGAATCTTTATCAACTTGCAGTTATTCCAGAAATGTTCTATACTTCCCACTATACTTGTGAGCTTTCCAGTTTTCTTTACTTCTGTTGTGATTTCTTTTCCTCACTCTTTTCAGAAACACTTCTGTTAATCTAAGCAAATATATCATGTTAGACTTTCACAATGTTTGGCTCTGATGACGTCAATATCAGTCCCACAACTGTAAACCTATACATAAACTCAGTTTTAAGGACAAGCACATCTCCTTTAAAATTAATTAGTAAAATCCAAGAAAAACCTACCAAGCTAGAATTTGCACTGTGTGATTCCTTAAACCTCCTACATTAGAGGCTCCATGGGATATATGCAAATGAGCCAATAAGGACAAAGTGTTTCAGCTATATGGCTTCTGAATGTCCGTGACTTTTCTTTTTAAATCTTTATGGATACATTCAAGCCAATAACTCACCCAAAGAAACACCATAAAATTACTTTTTTTTTTTTGAATAACAGTCTGATGCCATTTTCAAAACTCTGATAGCTTTTACATGGCAAATGAGAATTAAAGTGATTAACATTCATTGTGCATTACCAGACTAAAATTGGGGACTGACAGCCTACGAAAGGACCATCAGCCAAGCATTACTAAAGCCTGAAGCATTATCAGTGTTAGTGGTGCAACAGGTAGCACACACGTCTTTGGTGCAGAAAGCTGTGGAATCTACTCCCACACCAGGTAGATTGATTCCTGACACTTAAGTGCAGCATAAGGGAAGGTGCTGCACTGAGTGCGCTGCCCTTCAGATAAGACAGCACACCAAGGCCCATCTGCTTGAGATGGCGGTAGTTCAGGTGACTTTAAAAGATCCCATAGCACCTATCAAAGAAAAAGTAAGGGGAAGTTTCCCGATGCCCTGGTCAAATTTCCTCTAATACAATAAATCCCACCTCAGCTCTCCCCTGAAAAGAGTCTACTAGCATAGTGTGACTAATTCACTCAAAGGATACATACATACATAAATAAAAAATAAGCTGTTAGCAAAGATGAACCCATTATCATCAGATTTCATTTTGTGAATCAAAAAACAATGCTGCAGAACAATTTAGATGCTCTATGCGCAGTAAGTATGACTACTCTGCAGTTTCTCCCTTACTTTTTAAACTCTTGGAGAAAGGAAGATAAAGAAATGAATTGGTCCAGGGTCTTAGCTGCAAGGGCTTCTTGACATAAAAGTATTTCCTCTCAAGAATCAAATCAGTTTGTGGGACTGGCATAAGCAAGTAGGCTTCAATATATCCAACGGTTCATAGTTTAGCAAACATTACAGTATATGAAACTGGAATATCTGATGATTTAAAACCTACACATACACCAGGGGAGAAGGGCACAATCATTTGGTAAACATGAGTGATGCTTAAATCAACCATAACCATCACTGTCTCCTCACCAGCTATGTCTAAAAAGTACAGTTGTGTACACTTACCATAAATGTAGATGTTAGAGCGTATTCACTGTTGCAGTCATTACATTTGGGTTATCTGCCTGCAAATAGCCCTCAGCCGGTCTGAATACCAGAGTCTTCGGATTTCTGCGTTGGATGCTGTCACTTCTTCCTTGACGTCAGGTCGTCAGGGGTATAAAACATGCAGTGGACGCCATTACATCAGTTTTTTCTTGCCCCAGATGTCAGGTGCCCCCACAATAGGAAACAATTAAATGGTATGGTAAAACCTACATCAAAAAGCAAATCCACCAGAAAAAATAAATATACCAATAAGGGGAGGTAGAGCCAAGAGAAATCAGGGGGCTGGAGGGAGGGTAATCAGGACTGCAACAGTGAATACACGCGGACATCTACATTTATGGTAAGTGTACACAACTGTACTATGTTCTTTGTGTTTCACTGTTGCAGTCATCACATTTGGGTTGATTCCCAAAGCTAAGAAAGGGAGGAGGAAGTTAAAGAGCATTGGGGCCAGCTTTTAATCCCTGCAAGACTGCAGTGGCAAATCCAGCTCTGGATTTAGAAAAAGATAGGTAAGTGGCAATGCTTGGTGAAGGTATGTACAGAGCTCCAGGTGGCAGCTTCTAGGATGTCCCTGGTAGGGACCTCTCTGAGAAATGCCGCAGAGGTAGATGCAGCACTGGTGGAGTGTGATCTTATCCCCTGTGGGGTAGGTTTCCCATGGTGCTTGTAGCAGAAATTAATGCAATGGGCTATCCATTTGGAGATGGTTTGCTTTGAAATGGCCTTCCCCTCTGCCCCTACAGCAAAGCTAACTAGCAGCTGTTCAGATTTTCTGATAGGCTTAGTCCTGTCCAAATAGAATCTAAGTTGTCTGTGCACGTCCAGGGAGTGCAGTATTCATTCCCCTTTGTTTCGTGGATTAGGGAAAAAAGTAGGCAAATTAATGGACTGATTGAGGGCCACAGAAGACACCACCTTGGGCATAAAGGAAGGATTAGTCCTGAGGGAATCCTGTTTGCATGGAAGATAATGAAGGGTTCCACTGCCATGAGGGCCTGTAATTCAGACATTTTTCTTGCTGAAGTGATGGCTAGAAGGAAGGCTGTTTTCCAAGAAAGGAATTAACTCTGCTGTAGCAGCTGGTTCAAAGGGGGGAAGAGTGAGCTTTTCCCATACAAAGTTAAGGTTCCAGGCTGGAGTGGGAACTCTTCTGGGGGGTCTTACATTTTTGGCCCCTCTAAGGAATTATTTTAGCAAGGGGTGAAAGAAGAGTGGTGGCTCAGTATTATAATGTGCTGAAATGGCAGAGGCACGAATTTTAATTGACGAGTAGGATAGGCCCTTGTGGAGCATTTCTGTTAAGTACTGTAGAATATGAGGTAAGTTGGGTACCATTGTGCCCATCCCCTGAGCCTGGCACCAGGAACAGTATCATTTCCACTTTTCAGCATAGGATTTTCTAGTACTAAGCCTCCTTGCCTCCAGAATGACATCCGGTACCTGCTTACTGAGGGATGCTAGGGGAGAGCTCAAGGAATTAGCCAGGTTGCAAGGTTCAGGGTTTGAAGCTGAGGGTGCAGAATCTGGCCTGCCTGCTGGGACAGCAAGGAAGGGGTCTGAGTCAGGTACCATGTTTACAGCAGTGACATATTGTGCAAGAGGGGGTACCAGTGTTGGCATGGCCAGTCTGGTGCAATCAGTATTGTCCTTGGCTTGTCCTGTTTGATCTTTAGTAGAACCTTCGAGAGGAGAGACAGGGAGGAAAGGCATAAACCAAGAGGCTTTCCCAGGTAAAGAACAGAGCATCCACTTTCCAAGCTTGACTGTGGGGAGTTCTAGTGCAGAATTTGTTCAATTGGCAGTTCTGAGGGGAGGCAAACAGGTCTACCTGTGGAGTCCCCCAACTGTTCCTCAAGAGGTTGAATATTTTGGGTTCTAGTTTCCATTCGTGTGGGTCCATGAGATTTCTGCTCAAGTCTGCCAGTGAATTTAGCTTGCAGGTGTACTTGTTAGCTCAAGGATGTGTCCCACAGAGCCATGGCTAGTCTGCAGAGAGGGTACGAGTGTGTCCCCCCCTGCTTGTCTATGTACCACATAACTGTGGTGTTGTCTGTCTTTACCAATAGTTGTCCTGGAAGAATACGGTCTTTGAAGGCTGTCAGAGCATTCTGTACAGCTAACATTTCTTTTTGATCGATATGCAGGTGCATCTGTCTTGGGTTCCATTTGCCCTGAATGCACTGCCCTGCCATGTGAGCCCCCCATGCATAGTCTGATGCATCTGTTGTTAGGGTTTGGGTGGCAGGGGGTAGAGTGAAAGGGAGTCCTTTGTTGTGGTAGTAGGCCTCTACCCACCAGAGGAACTCTGTCTTTATACAAGGAATGATAGAAATCATTGTTTCCAGGTCGTGAGAATGTTGACACCATAGGCTTTTTAGTTACCATTGGAGTTTCCTCATATGCAGTCTTGCATATGGAATTAGTAGAATGCAAGAGGCCATGAACCCCAGAGTTTGCAGTATTTTCTTGGCAGATAGCTGGGGTTTTGTGGCCAATAGTTTGAAGTAGGTTGACAAATAAACTTGTTTCTCCAGAGTGAGGAATGCCATCTGGGAAGTTATGTTCAAGCTTGCTCCCGGGAATACAATCTTTTGGCACGGTACTAGGTGAAATTTCTTTTGGCAGGGTACTAGGTGAAATTTATTTTCATTGATGGTGTACCCCAGTGATGTTAGAAGTTTCTTTAAGATTGCCAGGTGTTGTAACAGCAAGCCCTGGCTTTCTGCCTGAATCAGACAATCGTCCAAGTATGGGTATATCTGAATATTTCTCTGACTGCAAAATGCAATGGCTGGAGCTAGACACTTTGTGAACACCCTGAGCGCAGTAGATAAGCCAAAGGGAAGTGCAGAGAAATGAAAGTGCATGGAGCCCGCCCTGAAATGTAGGTATTTTCTGCAGGATCCTCTTATTGGGATGTGCAAGTAAGCTTCCTTTAAGTCTAGGGTTGCCAGCCAGGCAACCTTGGCTAGCATAGGAAGAAGCTGTTGAAGAGTTAGCATCTTGAATTTTGGAACCTCCAGAAAGGTGTTGAGAATAGAGAGGTCCAGGACAGGACGCCAGGAGTTGTCTTTTCTGGGCATCAGAAAAAGTCTTGAATAAAAACCTTGTCCCCTTTGTTCTGCTGGGACAGGTTGAATAGCCCTGATAAGGAGAGGAAAGATAACCTGCTGTTGGGCCTCTGCCCATTAATTTGGGGGAAGGTCTGGCCAACCATTTGGGGTTGGTATTGTGTGGAAGTGGAATCTGTATCCTTGGGAAAATATGTTCAAAACCCATTTGTCCTGGGTAATGTGTTCCCAGTTTTTTGCATGCAGGGCAAGCTTTCCTCCTATGGGAGCAAGCAGTAGAGCAGGGCTTGGAAGGTTTACGTTTAAGTCACTGTGCCATTTTTCCATGGGGGGTGGCTTACTACTCCCTGCTTTGGCAGTGGGAGCCCCCCACTGCTTAGATCTGTGCGCAGTCTAAGACTGTAGCCTAGGTGGTCTGCTGTTCCTGGGTTTGAACTGAAGGCCTGTAAAGGAGTGGAAAGGACCAGTTCTTTGAAGGCCAATGCCTACTGAATCTGGGAGGCTGTACTTGTAGGAAATCTTTAACAGTTTGCATAGATTTAGCTTTTTCCTCCATCCTTTTGAAAACTTCTGCTTTGCTGCCAAAAAAGGCGGTCTTGATTTAAGGGAGCATCCAGTAATTTAGCTTTAACATGATCTGGCAAGTTTTGTTCCTTATGCCAAGCATTCCTTCTAAGTACAGACCCAGTGACAGCAGCCCTGCAAGATGCTTCTAAAACGTCAAAACCACACTGCAAAATATGTTTACCAACTTGTTCTGCAGAATGCATTAAATCTTGCAATTCTTTGGGTTCAGCACAGTCAGGAATCAACATCATTTTCTATCCAAGTAGTCCCATAATATGCTGCTGATACTTTAACATATGAAACTGGCAATTTAAAGCCCTAATGGCCAAAGTAGCAGAAGTATATACCTTCTTACCCCATCTGTTCAAGGCTCTAGAATCTCTATCAGAAGGGGTAGGATTTTTGGCAGCAGTAGCCTTAATGCCTTTTGGTCCTTGGGAAATGGTCTCTGGATCCACAGAAGGATTCTTGAAGAGGAACTTGTGAGAGTCAGGTACTCTGCAGTACCCATCAGGTTTTCTGGGAGCTGGAGGTAAAGTGTCTGGCGTAAGGCTAGATTCCAAGAAAGCATCATCTACAATGTCCAGAACAGGAGGGATAGTTAAAGGCCTGAGTTAGGGAATTCTTACTCCCACCTCAAGTCTCTTTTTGGAATCAGAGTAATCCTGGCCTTCCCAGCGGAAATGTTCCCTAACAGTGTGCAAGGTTTTACCGAACAAAAAATCTTCTGGAGGGGATGCAGAGGGAATGGAATCCTCTGCATCTGAATCCTCATAAGCAGAGAAGGGCAAATCCTAGTAATCAGAAGGAGCAAAAATGTCAGATTCCTGATCAGAAGTATCAGAAAGAAAATCAGCTCTAGGTCTCTTAGAGGGGGAAGGCTGGCTTCCCCTAATTAAGGTAATAAGGTCTTCAGCTATTCTAAGCATTTGTTTTTTAGGGATATGGGCCTAAGCCTGCGGTTTGGTCGTCGGTTTTCTAGGCGTAGTGCGAGTTTGTGGCCTGGATGAAAACGATGGCATCAGTTTAATATGAATGTCTGTAGGCCTGAATACACCCTCAGAAGCCAGTGCCTGCACAGCAGCTCCAGACCCATCCATAGGTTCCATAGTCGAAGAAGCATCTTGCAGCAAAGTATGTTTTCCAACCTGTTCAGCAGAATGCATTAAATCTTGCAAATCCTTATTTTCAGCACAATCAGGAATCAACATCATTTTCTGTTTAAGCAATCCAATAATATGCTGCTGATACTTTAACATATGACACTGGCAATTTAAGGCCCTGATGGTCAAGGTTGCAGAGATGTATACCTTCTTACCCCATTTACCAAGGGTCCTGGAATCTCTATCAGAGGGGGTAGAATTTTTGGCAGTAGTAGCCTTAATGCCCTTGGGTCCTTGTGAAATGGTCTCAGGGTCCGCAGTAGGATTTTTAAAAAGGAACTTAGGAGAATCAGGAACCCTGTAATATCTATCAGCTTTTCTGGGAGCAGGAGATAAAAATCAGGGGCCAAACTAGATTCTGAAAAAGCATAGTCAACAATGTCCTGCACAGGAGGGATAGCTAAAGGCCTGTACTGGGGCAAGAGTAAGAAATCTCTAAGCCGCTTTTTAGAATCAGAGCAATCCTGGCTTTCCCAGTGAAAATGTTCCCTGAGAGTATGCAAGGTTTCACCAAAAGAAAAATCCTCTGGGGGTGAAGCAGTGGGAAGAGAGTCCTCTGTATCAGAATCCTCATAGGTAGATAAGTGCAAATCCTGGTCATCAGAGGAGACAGAAATTTCAGAATCCTGGTCAGAAGTATCAAGCAAATTCAGTCCTAGGTCTCTTAGAGGGGGAACGTTGGCTTCCCCTGATTAAAGTAATAAGGTCTTTAGCCATTCTGAGCATTTTTTTTTAGGCATAGAGGCCTGACCATGCGGGCTAGGCGTCTGTTTCCTAGACATGGTTCGAGTTTTAGGCCTAAAAGAAGATGGCGTCGGTTTAACATGCAAGTCAGTAGACCTGAATACACCCTCAGAAGCCGGTGCCTGCACAGTGGCTCCAGACCCATCCTAGGTAGAGACATCCGCAAGTTCCACAGTGGAAGCATCTCGCGGCATACCGGACTCCAAATGTCTCTCAGTAGAGGCCTGCGAATCTGAAGTAGTGGGTATCAGGGGCTGCGAAAGCGCCTCACTGAGTACCGCTGAACTGGCGACTAGCTTAGGAGAAGTGTCGTCGGCAGCTTTGGACCTAGGCGGCCTGTCTCCGTCTTTATCTTTGCATTTTTTCAAACTGTCGGTAGTCAGGTGGCTCACTGAAGACATATCTGGATAATTGAACACAGTACCAAAATACTTAGCAGTGAAAATGTACCGACAACAAATAGTTCATGGTTTAAAGAAGGCACAAAAATGACAGCGAGGTACGTCGTGGTCAGGGCCTAGGCAATGAATACAGTAAGAATGAAAATCTTTATGAGGTATTTGCTTTCCACAAGAAATACAATTACTGACTTTTACTGACATCGGTTTAGAGCAAGAAAAAGTTTCCCAAATGGGGTACATAGCTTTAGTTGAAGACTTCGATTCTGAAACTCGAAAAAGAAAATTATAGGAGTCGGCCGACCAGCACTTGCGAACTGCTTCTGCTTTGGGCACCGCACGGCAAGAAAGATTGATGTAATGGCATCGGCTGCATGCTTTATACCCCTTACTACCTGACATCACGGAAGATGAAACAGCAACAGACGCAGGACCCAAGACTGATAATCAGGCCAACTGAGGGCTACTGCAAGCACATAACCCAAATGTGATGACTGCAACAGTGAAACACGAAGAACATCAGACGAGGAACGTCGTGGTCTGGGCTTAAATAGAGGCTGCAGTAAGAATGAAAATCTCTATGAGGTATTTGCTTTCCACAGGTAAGACAATTGTTAACTTTTACTGACATCGGTTAGAGGAAGAAAAAGGATCCCCAAATGGGGTACTTAGCTTTTTTGAAGAATTTGGGTCTGAAACTTGAAAATGAAAATTTCAGGAGTCAGCCGACTGGCACTTGCGAACTGTTTCTGCTTCGGGCACCACACAGCAAGAAAGATGGATCTAATGGCATCTGCTGCATGTTTTATACCCCTGATGACCTGAAGTCAAGGAAGAAGTGACAGCATCCGACGCAGAAATCCGAAGACTCTGGCATTCAGGCCGGCTGAGGGCTACCTGCAGGCAGATAACCCAAATGTGATGACTGCAACAGTGAAACATGAAGAACATCACTACTGTTCTCAAGTTCTAGGGAACTAAATGCAGATTCCAGAGGACACCATGCATACTGTGACAGTGAAGAAGGACAAACCTGAATCTCAGAACCTGAGAGAGAAAAGAATCCCAGGGCTGGCAACCAACTCACTATGTACTCACTGGAATGGAAACCATGGAGCCACCTTTCCCAGATATCGGATATTTAACCACTGCCATTTTTTTTAACAAAACTCCTTGCTCTTCATTGATATTGGTCCTGAAACAGGCAATTTTCAAGTATTAAAATACCCTACATGACCAATTGCTGTCAACAAAAGAACAATTGGCTTGCATCCTTCTCAATAAAAATTTTTTTAATTAAAGGTGAAGCAGCTATCTACCTACAGACTCACTATACAGGCAGAAAAGATATGGTACACAAAAATCATTTTGAAAGTTGTGCCTTCCAAAAAAAAAAAAAAAAATTATGTACTCATCCTAACGTTCCATATGTGTTGTCCATTTTCATTCTTCCTCACCAGGTTTTCAGATCCGATCCTCGGATCCACCTCGGCCTCACTTTGCTCCTCCCTTACCCACATTGCAGAATTCCCCCTCTTTCCTCAGATCTTGTTTGCTGCTTTTTATTGTATAATGCAATGAATTTATAGCTTTAAGAAAGAAAGTCACTATCTGAAGCTCAAACAGAAGGAACTTTGTTTCCAATAATAAACTCTCACTCTTCCAGAAGTCATGAAGAGAAAAAAAGGTTAGGGGGCTGGAGGGAGGGGAGATGAAGACTGGAAATGAACAACACAGATGGAACATTACGGTGAGTACATCACCACTTGATCTGATATTATCAATTTTCATTAATTCCTCAACACAAGAGATCCCCAGCTACTTAAATCAGGTCTATGTTCGGCCATCGAATGGCACGTTCATCAAACGCCACTTGCTAAACACAAACCCTCAAATGTGCCTTTCCTTGAGGCAGCACATTACCATAAAAAACACATCGAATGGCCATAGTTGGCCAACAGTAAGTAAACAGCATGGACGTATTTCTAGGTAAAGTAGCGATAAGGAAACTTTCCCCTACCCCACTGCAGTGCAATCTCGGTCTTGGTATATATAATTGGGGGGGGGGGGGGGTGCAGCTCCGCAAATTAGGAAGATTCAAATCCTCCTAATCTGCAGGGATGTGCTCCTCACATAGCGCCAAGTTATACATATACCAACTGTAAGACTGCACTGCAGTGGGGAAAGGCAAAGTTTCCTTATCACTACCTTACCTATATGGACTGTACGCAAGTGCTGTTTATTTTCTGCTGGCCACTTGTGGCCGCTCAATATGTTTTTTTTATGATGATGTGCAGTTTCGCTGAAAGGAATTTGAGGGTTTATGTTCGGCGAATGGACAGTCGATGAATGTGCCACTCGATGGCCAAACTTACACCCACCTGAATCCCGGGTGGACTCTAATGAAGGATATTTCCATGTACTGTTGAGCTGAAGGCTGCTCCTCTCCTAAAGACAAGATCCAACTTGTAATGAGAAATAAATGTATGAGGATTAGCCCAAGATGCAGATGCATAAATATCATCCATGGAAGATCTGGTTGAAAAAAACTGAGGAAGTTGTCATGGACTCTGGTTATATATCCCCCTGCTATAGGTCCCCAACCTTGTCCCAAGATTCACACTCCACATTCCTAAGCACCCTGGAGAATATTAGGGTCCAACCTAACACACTCATACTGGGCGACTTCAACTACCCCTCCATTAACTGGGAAAGCTACTCATGTACCAATACACTTGCCCAACGTTTCCTGGAATTCATTAATTCCAATGCCCTGGACCAGCTCTTTCTTAACACCAACTAGAGGTAGCAACATCCTTGACCTGGTCATTACTAACATGGGCAAATAATGCTGTACACCAATAGTCAACTCCTCCCTGGTTAGATCCGACCACAAACTAATCACCTTGGAAATACACCCTCCCCACACACACACACACACACACACACACACACACACACACACACACACAGGTAACCACCATGAAAAACTTCTCCAAAGCTAACTTTGGGCTCCTAAAAACAGAGGTGGCTAACTTTACGGCACCATGCAAATGGAGAATAGTTGCATGACCGCCAAATCATACATCAATGCACTGTACAAACACGTACACAAATGCATGGATCTCGCCAAACCCAATAGAACCAAGATGCTCTCCTCCAAAAAACGGAAGCCAATCTGGCAGTCCCCTGCCATAAGGAGAAGGAAACTGATGCGGAATAAGATGAAGTCCCAAGACTGAAAAACTCCCTTATCAGCCTCAACAAAAAGTTGAGATCCCTCATAAAATCCTCTAAAGCTAGCTATGAAAACAGGATTGCAACAGATAGTAAAGACAACCACAAGGCCTTCTATAGTTATGTAAAGAATCTCCACGGCAATACTCAGATTTGATCTGAGCTACTGCAAAATGGTAACTCGTATACAGAGCCAACAGAACTAGCCGATATTCTGGCTGACAGATTCAGTGTCAACTTTACCCCCCCCCCCCCAAAGGGCCAATCACAATACCAGTAGACTACCCGGCACCCAGTATTACTACTCCACAGGTTAAAATAGCACTGTCCACAGCCAAGAATACAGCTTTTATGGGACCTGACAATATCCCTGACTGTGTTCTACATGAACTACACAGTGAACTGGCACCTCACCTGTGTGCCCTGTTCAACCACAGTCTCACCTCAGGTGTTGTCCCTACCGAATGGTGCAATGTTACAGTCATCCCTCTTCACAAAGGGGGAGCGATTACAGACCCTGGGAACTATCACACCATTAACCCGATGAGTCTGATTTGTAAAGCTATGGAACGCATCATGATGGACCTAATAAATAAATATATAGGGAATCTCCAAACTCTGTATTCCACACAGTTTGGTTATGTGAAGGGTAGATCATGCCTGCTCAACCTGGTCTACTTCTCTGAGTCAGTCACCAGAGTTGTGGATGAAGGCAAGGTGGTTCATACAGCCTACCTTGATCTGGCCAAACCCTTTGATACCATTCCCCACTCAGAAATCACAGAAAAACTCACTAAGTTAGGCATCAACCCATATATCACTAGGTGGGTTCCAAACTGGCTCACGGATAGAACCCACAGTGTGAAAGTAGCTCCAGTCAGACTGCCAACTAGTCAAGAGTGGAGTCCCACATGGTCCCATCCTGGGTCCTCTCCTGTTTGGTATCTACTTCACTGAAGTCCAGGCCAACACGAATGGACTCTGGCAGCCAAAGTTCGCAGACAATTGCAAGTTGGAAGCTATCATTAACTCGCCAAGTGATGCTGACATCCTACAGAAAGGACTCACTGAGACCAACGACTGGTGTCAGAACCATGGCCTTAAGCTCAATGCCAAAAAAATGTGTTATCATCCCCTTTGGGAAAAACCCAGTTCCCATGAATTACCACATTGATGATAGTCCACTGAACACAGAAGCTGTTACAAGAGGTCTGGGAACACAGATTGACAGCAACTTTTCTTTTGACAACCACTTTGCCACTGTGGTAAGAAAGTCATCCTATGTGGCACATCTCATTGCTAAGGGTTTTGCATCCAGGAAGAAAAAAGTCATAGTCTCCCTCGACTCTTACCTCATTAGGCCAATCATAGAGTACAATGCCTCATTTAGTATGTACCTCACTAGACACCTGCAACAACTGGAGAGGCTGCAAAGGTACCTCACAAAGAGGATCCTAAGCCTCAAAGACTTATGGACAGACTCAAAAAAGTCCAACTATTCTCTGTCTCATATCACCTACTTAGAGGTGATCTCTGCTTGACTGACAAAGCCATGTCTGACCCAGCTCTGTTATAAATGCTACAGCTAAAGAAATCCCAATCCCTCCACACCATATGCTCCAGAGACCTGTACTTACCACTATCAACAGAACATGCTGGAAGAACATGTTCATAACCCAGAGACTGACCATGCTATGGAATAGTCTTCTCATACATGTCAAACAGAGCACCTCACTGGCTCCCTTCAAGATAAATCTTGATGAGTGGACGGGAAATAGAAAATTCATCCCAGGGATCACGCCAGTGGCTTTACTCGACAGAGGCACTGGGAACCAAGGTCTGGTGGCACGATGCCAGGGTAATCCTATGGGCTAGGCTTGTAAAGGCAACAGGGTCATTAGGCTAGTACACACCTATGAACCTATGGGCTCTTAAAGGCTTTGGCAAGGCCAGACCAATCTTGTTATAAACAAAGGAGATGCAACCTGTTACCCATTTTGATGAAGTTATTTTGGTAACTGGTTACCCAATCTCATTTTCCGAAAAATATACAAATAATTGCTCTGATTTCCTAAATGTCTGATCTCTGAAGATAGAAACATAACTCTCTGTGAATATCTAATAAATGCAAAATGTACTCACCTTTGTTTCAAAAATGTGGAAAGAATACGGAGGTTAAATGATTAATATTAGATCCTGACACCACCTTGGGAAGAAAAGAAGAACTGGTTCTTAAAGTCATCCTATCGTTATGAAAAATTAAATAAGGAGGCATAGAGGATAAAACCTGAAGTTCTGAAACTTTCCTAGACAATATTATGGCAATCAGAAATACAGTTTTCCAAGTCAAGCATTTCAAATCACATTTTGCAGCCAGTTCAAATGGTTTTTGAGTTATGGCCTGTAACATTAAATTCAGATCCCAAAGTAGAGTAGGATCTTTAAAAAGTGGTTTGAGTAGAAAGGTTCCTTTGATAAATACCTTACATAGACAAAGAAGCCAACATGGAATTACAAACTCCAATATGGAAATTAGAATTGGCAGCTAACTGAACCTTAACCATTGAGAGACTAGAATCATTAAAAATAGAAGCCAGAAATTCAAGAATTTTAGGTACTGTTACTGAAAAAGGATCAGTGTCTTGCTGCTGTGCCCAAAAGACAAATCTTTTCCATTTGCTCTTGGAAAATTTTCTAGTGGAAGCTTTGTGGGATGACAAAAGAAAGTTCAGGTTGTCTGGCTATCAACAGAATTGGAGAAACTATGCAAGTCAACTTTAGGTCCAAGATGTCCAGGTGAGTCATGTCTGTCGGATGAAATAAAAAGGTCTGGAATTCGATCCAGAATCCAAGGCGGGTAAACTAGAGGAAGCTAAAGGAAGGAAAAACAAATTTGTCGAGGCCAGTAAGGGGCAATGAGGTTGACTTTGCTCTTCAATTGGGCTGCCGTCTGTAGAAATTTGGGAATTAAAGGAGTTGGGAAATAAGCATAGAGGAAACCTGGGGGCCATTCATGAAGGAAAGCATCTCTTGGTGACTCCTCTGGCAAGGGGATTACAGCAAAGAACCTGCTGCACTTGTGGTCCAAGGGATATGCAAAATAGGTCACAGCATGGCTGGCCACACTGGCAAATCATCATTTCTACCACTTCTTTGTTGACAGACCAATCATGAGGTAGTAGAATGGACCTGCTTAACTTGTCTGCCATCACGTTGGATTTCACCAGTATGTGTATTGCTACCAGAAGTCTATTTTAAGAGAACACCCATTGCCACACTCTCACAGCTTCTCAACATAAGGGGTAAGATCTGGTTCCTCCTTGTCTGTTGATGTACCACACTACAGACATATTGTCTGTCTGAATCGCAATGGTCCCAGACAGAAGAGTGTCTTGGAACACCTGAAATGCCAGGAGTACTGCTCTCATTTCCAGTACATTGATGTGCATATGCTGGCCTTTTCGGCAGATCAAATGCCTTGGACAGTCTTTCCTAAGAAATGCACCCCCCACCCAATCTGGGAAGTGTCCATGTTCACTATGGCCTTGGGCTGAGGGAGGATGAATGGACAACCCTGTAATATTTGATCCGAGTAAATCTACCACCAAAGGTACTTTTTGCAGGCCTGAGTTATAATGATCTTGGTGGACATAGGCTGATGTAGAATAGACCACTGAAGAATTCTCACATGGTATCTTGTTAACGGAACTAGAAAGTACAGTTGTGTACACTTAACATAAATGTAGATGTTTGAGTGTATTCACTGTTGCAGTCATCACACTTTGGTTATTTGCCTGCAGGTAGCCCTCAGTCGGCCCGAATACCAGAGTCTTGGGATTTCTGCATCGGATGCGGTCGCTTCTTCCATGACGTCAGGTTGTCAGGGGTATAAAACATGCAGCCGATGCCATTACATCACTTTTTCTTGCACCAGATGTCAGGAGCCCCCAAAATAGAAAGCAATTACATGGTGTGGAACACCATCATTGTTATAAGATATAGCCAAAAAAGGATAGGTAGAAAGTACAGAGAAGTCAGGGGGCTGGAGGGAGGGTAACTAGGACTGCAACAGTGAATACATATGAACATCTACATTTATGGTAAGTGTACACAACTGTACTACGTTCTTCGTGTTTCATTGTTGCAGTCATCACACTTGGGTTGATTCCCAAATCTGAGGAAGGGTGGCGGCAGTCAAGAAGCATTAGGGATGGCTAGAAGGCCTTGTAAGACTGCTGTGGCAAATCCAGCTCTGGATTTAGAAAAGATGTACAAGTGGTAATGCTTGGTGAATGTGCGTACAGAACTCCAGGTTGCAGCTTCCAGGATGTCCCTGGTAGGGACTCCCCTGAGAAATGCTGTAGAGGTTGAGGTAGCCCGAGTGGAATTAGTTCTGATCCCCTGTGGGGTAGGTTTTCCATAACATTTGTAGCAGAAATGATGCAGTGTGCTATCCATTTAGAAATGGTTTGCTTTGAAATGGCCTTGCCCTCTGTCCCTGTAGTAAAGCTGACTAGCAGCTGGTCAGATTTTCTGATAACTTTAGTCATGTCCAGGTAAAACCTAAGCTACCTGTGCACGTCCAGGGAGTGCAGGATCCTTTCCCCTTTATTCTGAGGATTAGGGAAAAAGGTTGGCAAATGAATGGATTGGTTTAAAGCCACACTAGATACCACCTTGGGCATAAATGAGGGGTTAGTCCTGAGGGAAACCCTGTCCGCATAGAAGATAATGAAGGGTTCCACGGCCATAAGCACCTGCAATTCAGACACTCTTCTTGCTGAAGTGATGGTTAGAAGTAAGGCTGTTTTCCAAGAAAGGAATTTTAACTCTGCTGTAGCAGCAGGTTCAAAGGGAGGAAGCATGGGCTTCTCCAGTACAAAGTTAAGGTCCCAGGCTGGAGTGGGAGCTCTCCTGGGGGGGGGGGTCTTAAATTTTGGCTCCTCTCAGGAACTGTTTGACCAAGGGGTGAGAAGAGGGGTGGCTCAGTATTGTAATGAGCTGAGATGGCAGAGGCATGAATCTTAATTGAACAGAAGGATAGGCCTTTGTGGAGCAGTTCTGTTAGGTTATTTAGGATTTGAGGTAAGTTGGGCACGGTTGTGTCCATTCCCTGAGACTGGCTCCAAGAACAGTATCTTTTCCACTTTTCTGAACAGGATTTCCTACTACTAGGCCTAATTGCCTCAAGGATGACATCCAGCACCTGTTTACTGAGGGTTGCTGTTGAAGTCTTCAGGGGATGAGCCAGGCTGCTAGATTCAGGGTTAGTTGCTAAGGATGCAAAATCTGGCCCTCCTGCTGAGACAGCAGGGAAGGGATCTGAGGCAGGTGCCATGGTGGCACTACTGTCAGAGTGTGCAAAAGTGGGTACCAGTGCTGGCATGGCCAGCCTGGTGCAGTCAATTGTCCTTGGCTTGTCCTGTTTTATCCTTAGTAGAACCGTTGAGAGGAGGGGCAGAGGGGGAAAGGCATAGATTGAGAGGTTTTCCCATGTAAAGGACAGGGCATCCACTTTCCATGCTTGGCTGTGGGGAGTTCTGGTGCAATATTTGCTCAATTGATAGTTCTGCGGGGAAGCAAAGAGGTCCACCTCTGGTACCCCTCACCTGCGGATCAGAAGCTTGAATGATTTGGGTTCCAGTTTCCACTTGTGTGGGTCCATTAGATTTCTGCTCAAGTCGTCTGCCAGTGAATTTATTTTGCCTGGCAGGAATTATGCTTGCAGGTGCACTTGATTCTCAAGGCTGTGTTCCACAGAGCCATGGCTAACCTTCAGAGTGGGTAGGAATGGGCCCCCCCCCCCCGCTTGTTTATGTACCACATAACTGTAGCGTTGTCTGTCTTTATCAGTAGTTGCCCTGGAAGAATAAGCTATTTGAAGGCTGTCAGTGCATTCTGTACAGCTAACATTTCTTTCTGATTGATATGCAGGTGCATTAGTTTTGGGCTCCATTTGCCTTGAATGCATTTTCCTGCCATGCGAGCCTCCCATGCATAGACTGATGCATCTGTTGTTAGGGACTGGGTGGCAGGGGGTTGAGTGAAAGGGAGTCCCTTGGTGTGGTAACAGGCCTCTGCCCACCAAAGGAACTCTGTCCTTAGGCAAGGAATGATAGGAATCAGTTTCCAGGTCCTGAGAATGTTGACACCAGAGACTTTTTTAAGTACCACTGAAGTTTCCTCGTATGCAGTCTTGCATATGGAATTAGTAGAAGGCAAAAGGCCATGAACCCTAGGGCGTGCAGTATTTTTCTTGCAGATAGCTGGGTTTGGGTGGCCAGCAGATTGAAGTAGTTTGTCAAATAAATCTGTTTTTATGGAGTGAGAAATGCCATCTGGGAAGTTGTGTTCAAGCTTGCTCCCAGGAATACAATCTTTTGGCTGGGTACCAGATGTGATTTCTTTTCATTGATGGTATACCCCAGTGAAGTTAGAAGTCTCTTTATAAATGCCAGGTGCTGAAGTAGCAATTCCTGACGGTCCACCTGAATCAGGCAATCATCCAAGTATGGGTAAATTTGAATTTTTCTCTGCCTGCAATATACAATGGCTGGAGTTAGGCATTTTGTGAATATCCTGGGCACAGTAGATAAGCCAAAGGGAAGTGCAGAGAACTGGTAGTGCATAGAGCCTGCTCTGAAACGTAGATATTTCCTACAAGATTCCCCTATGGGGATGTGCAGATAAGCTCCTTTTAAGTCTAGGGTGGCTAGCATAGGAAGCAGCTGCTGGAGTGTAAGCATTTTGAATCTTGGAACCACCAGGAAGGTGTTGAGAATAGACAGATCCAGGATATGGCGCCAAGAGTTTTCTTTTCTGGGTACCAGAAACAGTCCTGACTAAAAACCTTGCCCCCTTTGCTCTACTGGGACAGGTTGAACAGCCTTGATACTGAGAAGAGAAAGTACTTGCTTTTGGGCCTCTGCCCACCGGTTTGGGGGGAGGTCTGGCTATCCACTTGGGGTTGGCAGTGAGTGGTAGTAGAATCTGTATCCCTGGGATACAATGTTCAAGATCCATCTGTCCTGGGTAATGTACTCCCAGTTTTTTGTGTGTAGGGTTAGTTTTCCTCCTAAGGGTGCAAGTATTGGACAAGGCTTGGAAGGGTGAAGGATAAGTCACTGTGAACTTTTTCCATAGGATGGTGGCTTACTACTCCCCGATTTTGAGGTGGGAGCACTCCATTGTTTAGATCTGTGCATACGCTGAGACTGTAGTCTTGGTGGTCTGCTGCCCCTGGGTTTGGACTGAGAAGGTCTGGGAGGGACTGGGAAAGACCAGTTTTTAGAAGGCCAATGCCTACTGAATCTAGGTGGATGCACCTGTAGGAAATCTTTAACAGTTTGCACAAATTTAGCTTTTTCCTCCATCTTTTTGAGGACCTCTTCTGCTTCAGTGCCAAACAGACGTTCTTGGTTTAATGGTGCATCTAGTAATTTTGCTTTGACATGGTCTGGCAAGATTTATTCCTTAAGCCAAGCATGCCTTCTAAGAACAGACCCAGTGACAGCAGCCCTGCAAGATGCTTCTAAGGCATTAAAACCACATTGCAAAGTATGTTTTCCAACTTGGTTAGCAGAATGCAGTAACTCTTGTAAATCTTTATGTTCTGCACAATCAGGAATCAACATTTTTTTGTTTAATTAGTTCCATAATACATTGCTGATACTTTAACATGTGAAACTGGCAATTTAAAGCCCTGATGACAAGAGTAGCAGAGGTGTAAACCTTCTTACCCCATTTGTCCAAAGCCCTAGAATCCCTGTCTGAAGGGGTAGGGTTTTTGGCTGTAGTAGCCTTAATGCCTTTAAGTCCCTGGGAAATTGTCTCTGGGTCCACAGTAGGATTCTTAAATAGGAATTTGTGAGAGTCGGGTACACTGTAGTACCGGTCAGGTTTCCTGGGAGCTGGTGGCAAAGTATCAGGGGTAAGACTGGATTCCATGAAGACATCATCTACAATTTCCAGAACAGGAGGGATAGCTAGAGGCCTGTGCTGAGGCAAGTTTAAAAATTCCCAGAGTCTCTTTTTGGACTGTGGGTAGTCCTGGCAGCCCCAGCGGAAATGCTCTCTGAGGGTACGCAGGGTTTCACTGAAAGAAAAATCCTCTGGTGGGGAAGCAGAGGGAATGGAATCCTCTGCATCAGAATCCTCATGTACATAAAGGTATGTCCTGGTAATCAGAAGGGTCAGAGTCATCAGGTTCATGATATGAAGAATCAGAAGGAAAATATCAGTTTTTGATCTTTCAGAGGGGGAAGGCTGGCTTCCCGTAATTAAGCTAATAAGGTCTTCACCCATTCTAAGCATTTGTTTCTGTGGCATGGGGCCCTGAGAATACGCTTTGGTTGTCAGTTTCCTAGGAGTAGTGTGAACTTTGGGCCTGAGAAATTTGTTTTTTTTTTGGTTTGAAATGAAGTAGTCTGCTTAATATGAACATCGGAAGGCCTGAATACACCCTCAGAAGCTGGGGCCTGCACAGGGGCTTCGGACCCATCCAAGGTAGAGACATCCGCAGGTTCCATAGTCAGAGAAGCATCTCATGGCATATCAGTCCCTGAATGGGTCGCAGTAGAGGCCTGCGAATCTGTAAAAGCGGGTATCAGGGGCTGCAAAAGTGCCTCACTTAGTACCGGCAGACTGCCGACTAGCTTAACGGAAGCGTTGTCGGCAGTTTTGGACCTATGCGGTCTGTCTCTGTCTTTATCCTTACTTTTTTTGGAAGATTGGTAGTTGGATGGCGTATCGAAGCCATTTTGGAATACGGAGAATGAGAGCAAAAGAATTTAGCGACAAAAATAGCCCAACGGTGAATAATTCGGGCATTGAGAACAGGGCACAAAACTGACAGCGAAGAACATCGTGGTCTGGGCCTAAACAGGTGACGCAGTAAGAACGAAAATCTCTGTGAGGTATTTGTTTTCCACAGGCAAGACAATTATTAATTTTTTCTGACATCGGTTAGAGCAAGAAAAAAGGATCCCCAACAGGCTACTATCTTTTAGAAGACTTCAGGTCTAAAACTCGAAAAACGAAAATTTCAGGAGGCAGCCGACCAGCACTTGTAAACTGCTTCTGCTTCGGGTTCCACTCGGCAAGAAAAGCTGATGTAATGGCATCGGCTGCATGTTTTATACCGCTGACGTCATGGAAGAAGCGGCAGCATCCGATGCAGAAATCCCAAGACTCTGGTATTCGGGGCAACTGACGGCTACCTGCAGGCAGATAACCCAAGTGTGATGACTGCAACAGTGAAACACGAAGAATCTACTGCTGTGGACATCAATCTCAGGGTCAGTAAAATCATTTGGACTGACAAGAATGAGTTTTGAATTTTTCTCGACTTGAAAATGAATACTTTGAACTTTTGACAAAAGGAGAGAAGCTATTGTTGATGTTGTGTTGAATAAGGCCCCTCTGAATTCTAACATCTGAGACAGTTGATGTTGAGATTTGCTGTGGATGATTGCAATTCCTAGACTGGAACAAATCTGGAGTACACAGTCTTGAGCTGCTATCAGAAGATGCTTGGTCGAAGGGGTTATCAGCCAGTCATCCAGATACGAAAATACCCTGAATCCCTGCAGTCTCAAGTGAGCTGCCACTACTGCCATGCATTTGTTGAACACCCTAGGGGCTGTGGTGAGACCAAAGGGCAGTGCTCTGAAATGGTAATGACTGGCTCCCAGCCAGAAGCATAGACATCTCATACTGTCTGTTCATTTTTATGAAATAGTACATGTCCTGGAGATCTGCTAAGCACATCGAGTGGTCCTTGTGCAGGAAAGGCAAAATGGACTAGTCATGACCATCCAGAATTATAGTTATGTACTTACCATAACTTGGCATCTGTGTTATCTGTAGTCACCATTCATTATGCTAGGGTCTTGGATCAGATATTGAATCAGAGCCGGCAGACACAAACAGCTTAGCTCAAGCTCCTCCCCTCCCATAATGCTCTGCTGCCCTACAATCCCTCAAGTTTGAATAAGGAAAGAAGAGAGACCAAAGCACTAACAGCAAAACAGAACCACCATAATCCAACTAATCTTCCAGGAAGGGGGCTGGTGGGTAGGACCGTGATGAATGGTGACTACAGATAACACACATGCCAAGTTATGGTAAGTACATAACTATAAATCTGATATTATCTAGTCACCATTTCTCAAGCTAGGGCCAGAGTCCCCAGCTACCTAAATCCTGGGAGGCCTCAAGGAAGGACATGCCGAAGAACCGTGGAGCCAAAGGAAGCCCTTCCTCTAGAAGTGAAATGCAACTTATAGTGGGAAATGAATGTGTGAGGAGACCACTTTGCTGCTGCACAAATGCCATCTAAAGACTGACCATCAGCAAACGCAGTTGAGGTAGAAACCCGCTCTGGTGGAATGAGCTCTTACTGGTGCAGATAAAAGAACACCTTCTGAAGAATAAATGAAGGAAATGCATTGCGAAATCCAATGGGAGACAGTGACTTTCAAAATTCCTTTGTCCCTTCTATTCACAGAAAATGCTACAAATTTGTCTGAACGTCTAAACTCGAGTTCTATGTATATAAAAATTAAGTCGATGATGAACGTCTAAGGTGTGCAGGATATATTTCCCTTTACTGGTATAGTTAGGAAAAAAATACTGGAAGATGAATGCATTGATTAAGACTAGCTGCTGAGGCCACTTTAGGCATAAAGGATGGATCTGGTTTTCAGAGACACACTGTCCTTATAGAAAACTAAGTAGGGCGGTTTAATTGTAAGATGTTGCAGCTCCGAAACTCTCTTCGCCGAAGTTACTGCCAGTAAAAAGGCAGTCTTCCAAGAAAGAAATTTGATATCACAAGATGCCACTGGTTCGAAGGGTGGTTTCGTCAATGCCTGCAGGACCAAAGTCAAATCCCACGGAGGAGATGGATGCTTCACAGGTGGTCGTAAGAGAAAAACAACTTTTAAAAATGCCTTACAGAGGCTGAAGAAAAGGTAGACTCACCACGAAGATGAAAATTTGAAATTGTTGCCAATTGAACCTTGATCGTGGAAAAACTGGCCCCTTCCTTAAAAAGAGAAGTAAAAAACAGAAGGATCTCAGGAATGGAAGCTGGAAAGGGGTCCAGATTCTTATTCTTTGCCCAAATCGAAAACTTCTTCCAGTTACTGGTATAAACCTTCCTAGTGGAAGACCTCTGGGATGCAAGAATAATATCCTTTACGGGTGAAGCTAGTCTGGACTTAGCCCGAGTCACGGGAAGTGGGCATACCACGCTGTCAGACGTAAGTACAGGAGCAGAGACGGATGAGTAAAAAGATCCGGAATTGGATCGAGCACCCAGGGTGGATGCCTCAAATGAGACCGTAGAAGGGAGAACCATACCTGCCAAGGCCAGAAAGGGGCAATGAGGATGAACTGATTCTTGACGCGTCTGGCTTTCTGAAGTACTCTGGGAATTAAAGGCAAAGGAGGAAAGGCATACAGGAGACCCGGAGGCCAATCATGGGTGAGCACGTCCCTGGGGGATTCCTCCTCCGGGGGGATCAATGCAAAGATGTTGCTGCATTTGTGGTTGAGAGAAGATGCAAACAGATCGCAGCTCAGATATCCCCACCGACAGAAGATCTGTAGAGCCACCACTGGATTCAGGGACCACTCGTGAGGGGTAAGGATAGCCCTGCTCAATTTGTCTGACAACACGTTGGATGCTTCGGGAATATGCATTGCAATGAGAAAGAGCCCCGTGGACATCGCCCATTCCTAGACCCTCATGGTCTCTCAACACAGCAGATAAGAACGTGTGCCCCCTTGCTTGTTTATATACCAAACTGCCATGTTCTCAGAGAGAACTGCAATCATTCCCTGAGGGAGGCAATCCTGAAAGGCTTGCAATGACAGAAGGACTGCCCTCTTCGCCAGAACACTGATGTGCAATTTGGTCTCTGATGGTGACCACATCCCTTGGACTGTCTGTCCCTGGAAATGTCCCCCCCACCCTAATAGGGAAGCGTCCAAGGTGACCATCGCTGTAGTAATGGGTGGAGCGAAGGAGCTGCCCGCTAGGAGGTCTGATGAGAGAATCGACCACAAAAGATGTTTTCGACACACTGGGGTGAGACGAGTGGCGAATGATAGGGGATGCAGCTACGCTGACCACTGAACTGCAAAGGTCCACTGAAGAACTCTCATGTGGTACCGAGCTATCGGTACTAAATAAATGGTAGCTGCCATGGACCCTAGAGCCCTGAGAATGTGTGAATCCGGAGGACATGTTTGCTCCAGCAGAACCTGAACCTGGGTGCGAATAAGAGATGCCCGACTAAGAGGAAGTCTGCGATCTGCGTGGTGGTCTCAAACAAGAGTGCCTATGAACTCCAGACGTTGGGCTGGAATCAAAGAGGATTTGGCCATGTTCACTGTAATTCCCAACTGATGAAACAGGGAAAGTAAGGTGTGAATGTTGTCCAATACTTGATGCTTTGCAGGGGCTGTCAGGAGCCAATCGTCCAAATAGGGAAAAACCTGGATTCCCTGCAGCCCGAGATGAGCTGCCACCACTGCCATGCATTTTGTGAACACCCGGGGAGCTGATGTGAGGCCAAAGAGCAGGGCTCTGAACTGAAAATGATCAGCTCCTAGGCGAAAGCGGAGAAACCTCCTGGACCGTTGAGCCATCTTTATATGGTAGTACATGTCCTGGATGTCCATTGAGCACATTCAGTCACTGCTGTGCAAAAGGGGCATAATCGACTGCACAGTGCCATCCAAAACTTCGACTTCTGTACAAACAAGTTCATGCAACTGAGGTCCATAATAGGACGTAGGTCTCCGGTTCTCTTTGGAACTATAAAGAAGCGGGAATAAGTTCCAGATCCTCTCTGCCCTGCGGGGACCTCTTGGATGGCTCTTTTCTGAAGAAGGTTCGCAACCTCCTGTCAGGCCAAATCTTCCTGACTGGGTGGCACGTCCGGAAGGGTTCTGGATTTCGGGAGGACTTCTGAAAAGGGAATGCAATAGCCCCTGGATATACTTGCTAGCACCCACTGATCATTTGTAATGCTTGCCCAGGCTGGAGGGTGCAAAGATAACCAACCCCCGACTGCCTCCAGGGAAGAACAGTCGGGCAACATCTCAGGGATGCTGAAAAGGTGTCTCAGAGAAGGGTTCCCTGGAACCTTGATTTTGCGGGCCTCCTCTGCCCTTAGGGTGATGTCTACCGGCCCTTAGGGTGACGTCTACCATTGAAACCTCTTCCCCGTCCCCTGGAAGAGGAATCTCTTGAACATCCTGGAAGAAAGACTGCGCCTTCTGAAACCACATTTTTTACGCCCCTTCTGGGTCTTATAAAAGGACCTCTGAGAGGCAGAAATGTGATCCCAACGGCCAACAAGGTTTTCCCTTCCTGTTCACTGCGGGTTAACGTCTCTTTCACAGTGGGACCAAAGAGAGTGGAACCATCAAAGGGGGCGTTGATAAATGACATCTTGAAGGCCTCTGCAAACCTTAGGTGCAGCCAGACATGACGCCTAATGGCGATGCCCAAGCCCAACGCTCTGAGGACCCTTCCGCAGCATTGGAGATTAGCCTCATGGCGAATTCGCAACTGAATGAAGGGTTGACAGCTTAGGGGAAACTACCTTGAATTCCTCCTCAGGCATGGACCCAGAGAGGGAAGTAGGCCGTTCCTTTATCAAATACCTCTGGAGATGGGTGAAATGCAAAAGATAATTTAATGCTCGCAGGCTAAAGGAAGCCAAGGCGAACACCCGCTTTCCAAACCTGTCCAGAGCTCTTGATTCATGATTGGGAGGATGGACAGAGGAACTCTGCTCTGACGATTCCTTTTTGGTGGCAGCAGCCACCACAAAAGCATCAACCGGGATGCTTTGGACCAAAAGATTTTATCCACTGGGGGACTGAGAAATTTGTCCACTTTCTTTGGCACTGGCTCCACAGTATCTGGCTTCTTCCAAGCCCTGCTGGCCATGAGATCAATAAGAGGATCAGCGGGGGGACACGAAAGAGGTAGATGGGCCTGTACTGAAAGCCTCCAGAAATACGGTTTCCTCTGAGAATGGGAATTGGGCAGACAAACCGCCTTTGGCCTTGAGGATCTCGAGTATGTCTTCCAGCGGAGATCTGGGAGACACGTCCCCTTCATCAGCATCTGTATCCTCAGTTAAGGACTCCATAGGGTAGTCAAGATGTCTCCTCTTACATGTCCTCTTCCTGGGAACTTCCTCTGCCAGAGGCTGTGGGGAAGACTCAGAGGAGGGGGAGGCACCCCTCTGGAGGCTAGGCCGTACCCTAGCAAAAGAGAAGGTAGATCCCCTCTGACCCCCCCCCCCCCACTCCGCCAGACAGCACTGGAACAGAGCTGACAGAGGTCGATGCACTGAGGGGAAGAGACCAGTTCAAAAACCCAGGACTCGAATCCAACCACATGGACCCCTGGTCAACAGCTCTGACCGGAGGGATGGTCTGTCCTGGGGGGGCAGGAATAGCACCAATTGCCGACACTGCAAGGGAGGGGCCCAAACAGGACACCGATGCTCTCCTAGCCTCCACCCCGCTCATCAGTCTATGAGAATCCAAGCCCCTGGTCAGATGAGGAGAAGTTAAATGGGAAGTGGGAGACTGGATTCCTGACCTGTGGGCTGGGGAGCCAGAAGCCCCAACTCCATCTGAGCTTTCAGAAAGGCACACATCACCCTGTCCATATCCATAGGAAAGGCACTCCTGAAAGATCGGGAGGATATGAAAGACTTGCTGGGATAGTCCTGTCTGGAGCCTGAAGATCTTCTCTTGTGCCCCCTAGAACGAAACCTACTAGGAGAGGAAAGGGCCTGCACTGAAATAAAGGGATCCAAGGGAAGATCCTCCACTACAATCGGCTCTGGCACAACTCTCAGATCCGACCTACTTGGAGCAGATATCAAGGAAGGATCCAGGATAACAGACCTTGAATCTCTCGAATTCGAGGGGGTCGGATCCTACCCTCGGATCCGAACGTCTCTAATCTGGAACCCTGGATCCGGGAGAGGGAGCTGAAGGAGTCTGATCCGAAGGCTTTGGATCCAGGAGTAGACTCCCTGGCTGTTCTGGGACCAGAGGATTTCAAACCAGAAACTCCCCTGGCTGGAACCAGATCAGAGGACTTAGGATCAGACAGCCTGTGATGATTAGAAGAGGCCTCCTCCACAGGAATCCTTTTTTTAGCCCCTGAGTAGCCCACCTTGGCCATGGAACCAGTGACCAAGGGAGCCTTCTTTAACCAAACCTTTGATGAGTAACTTATTACAGCGGTCGACCAAGGCTAAAGGATTGAAGCTGGCACAAATGCTGCTGCACTCCACCTCGTGGTGGTCGCCACCGAGACAATACAGACACACCGTGCGAGTCGGAAATAGGCATTTTCCGACCACATGAGGAGCATCTCAAACCCCAAGGGTTTACCTGACATGACCAAACCTAGGGGAAAACCCTTACTCAAAGTCCAAGACAAGCCAAAGTTCAGAAACGCACGACAAAACTGACCAAAACACTCAAACACTCACTACTACTTATTTTAAACTACTCTACCTAGGACAAACACAGTACACGAGAACACAAACAAGCCCGTAAAAAGGGTGCCAAAAAAAGACTAAATAACCAAACCGGGAGGGGATATAAAGGGCAAGACAACTATCATGAATGCTAGAAATAAAGAAATAACCCAATAACAAAAATCCCAAAGATAATACTTACGACTAATGAGGAGCTGAGCAATCTGCATCTGTCTTATTGAAGTGGCAAACGAGATCTGAGGGACTGGAGGGCAGCAAAGCATTGTGGGAGGGGAGGAGCTTGAGCTAAGCTATTTGTCTGTGTCTGCCGGCTCGGATCCAATATCGAATCCAAGACCTTAGCATGAGGAATGGTGACTAGATACCATCAGATCTTTGTATGTTGAACCAATTTGCTCAGAATTGCGAGATCCAAAATTGGTCTCCGGCCCCCTGTTTTCTTTGGCATTAAAAAGAATCTTAAGTAAATTCTGGATCCTTTCTGGTCTGGCAACCTCTTGGATGACTCCTTTTTTCCAACATCTTTTGCATTTCCAAAGCCACTGATTTCCTCTGACTGGGTAGAAAGTACAGTTGTGTACACTTACCATAAATGTAGATGTTCAAGTGTATTCACTGTTGCAGTCATTACATTTGGGTAATCTGCTGGCAGGTTGCCCTCAGTCGGCCTGATTAACAAAGTATTGGGTCCTGCGTCAGTTGCTGTCCCTTCGTCCATGACGTCAGGGGTATAAAACATGCAGCCGACGCCATTACATCAGTTTTTCTTGCCCCAGATGTCAGGTGCCCCACAAATTGGGAGCAAAATATATAAATAAATTTAAACACAAAAATATATACCTCCAAACAAAAGCAAATAAACCAAAAAGGCTTTTAAGTGTAGAAAAATAAAGGAGGGGCATAGTAAGAGAAAAAACAGGGGGCTGGAGGGAGGGTAACCAGGACTGCAACAGTAAATATACTCGAACACCTACATTTATGGCAAGTGTACACAAATGTACTATGTTCTTCATGTTTCACTGTTGCAGTCATTACATTTGGGTAGATTCCCAAAGCTAAGGTTGGGAGGATAGATTTACACAGTATTAGGACTGGCTATAAGGCCCTGAAAAACAGCAGTGGCAAAGCCAGCTCTGGATTTAGAGAAAATTGGTAAGTGGTAATGCTTGGTGAAAGTGTGGACTGAACTCCAGGTAGCAGCTTCTAGAATATCCCTGGTAGGAACACCTCTGAGAAAGGCTGTAGAAGTAGATGCAGCCCTGGTGGAATGGGATCTGATCCCCTGGGGGATAGGTTTTCCATGATGCTTATAGCAGAAATGAATGCAATGGCTTATCCATTTGGAAATGGTTTGCTTTGAAATAGCGTTTCCCTCTGCCCCTGCAGAAAATTCTACCAGCAGTTGTTCAGATTTTCTTCAAGATTTAGTCCTGTCCAAGTGAAATCTAAGTTGTGTGTGTACATCCAGTGAATGCAGAATCCGCTCCCCTTTATTCTGTGGATTGGGAAAGAAAGTTGGCAACTGAATGGACTGATTAAGAGCCACACTGGATACCACCTTGGGCATGAAGGATGGGTTGGTCCTGAGTGACACCCTGTCCACGTGAAAGATGATGAAAGGCTCCACTGCCATAAGGGCCTTTGATTCAGAAATCCTTCTAGCTGAACTGATTGCTAAAAGGAAGGCTGTTTTCCAAGAAAGGAATTTTAAGTCTGCAGTAGCAGCTGGCTCAAAAGGAGGTAGAGTGATTTTTTTCAGTACAAAGTTAAGGTCCCAGGCAGGGGTTGGAGCTCTCCTGGGTGACCAAGTTTTTGGCCCCTCTGAGATACTGCTTTAACAGAGGATGAGTAAAGGGGGGGTTCTGTGTTGTAATGAACTGAAATGGTTGAGGCATGTATTTTTATGGAAGAAAAAGATAGGCCCTTGTGAAGCATCTCAGTTAAGTATTGCAAAATCTGAGGTAAATTGGGCACTGCTGTGGTCAACCCTTGAGATTGATTCCAGCCACAGAATCTTTTCCATTTGTCAGCATAAGATTTTCTGGTACTAGGTCTTCTCGCCTCCAAAATGACATCCATCACAGATTTGCTGAGGGATGCTAAGGAAGAATTTAGGTGATTAGCCAAGCTGCAAGATTCAATGTTTGGAGCTGAGGGTGCAGAATTTGGTTGTTCTGCTGAGACAGTAAGGAAGGTGTCCGAGGCAGGTGCCACGGAGAAAGTTGTGACAGACAGCACAGGAGCGAGTACCAGTGTTGGTGAGGCCAGTCTGGAGCAAGCAAAATCATCTTTGGTTTGTCCTGTTTGACTTAGTAGAACTTTGGAGAGCAAAGGCAGAGGGGGAAAAGCATAGGCTGATAGGTTTTCCCAGCTGAAGGACAGAGCACCCACTTTCTAGGCTTTTTTGTGAGGAGTTCTTGTGCAAAATTTGTCCAACTGGTAGTTCTGGGGTGAGGCAAAGGGATCTATGTCTAGGCTCCCCCATTTGCGTGTCAACATGTTGAAAATCCGTGGTTCCAGTTTCCATTTGTGTGGGTCCATGAGATTTCTGCTTAGATCGTCTGCCAAAATATTCAGCTTTCCTGGCAGGAATTGGGCTTGTAGTTGTACTTGATAGCTCAAGGCCGTGTTCCACAATACCATGGCTTGTCTGCAGAGGAGGTAGGAATGTGTACCCCCCCTGCTTGTTTATGTACCACATAACTATGGTGTTGTCCGTCTTTACCATTAGTTGACCTGGATGAAGGAAGTCCTTGAAGGCTGTCAGTGCATTCTGTACAGCTAGCATTTCTTTGTGATTGATATGAGGATGCATTTGATTTGGGCTCCATTTGCCCTGAATACACTTCCCTGCCAGATGAGCACCCATGCATAGTCTGATGCGTCTATTGTTAAGATTTGGGTGGCAGGGGGTGGTGTGAATGGCAGTCCCTTGTTTTGGTGGCAGGCCTCTGCCCACCATAGGAACTCTAGTTGCAGGCAAGGTATGATAGGAATGATTGTTTCCAGGCTGTGACAATGTTGACTCCATAAACTTTTTAAGTACCACTGAAGTTTCCTCATATGCAGTCTTGCATATGGAATTAGAAGAATGCAGAAGGCCATGAACACCAAGCCTTGCAGTATCTGTCTTGCAGATAGCAGAGTTTTTGTGGCCACCTGCTTGAAGTAAGTCACCAAGTGAATTAGCTTTTCTGGTGTAAGGTAAGCCATCTGGGCAGTTGTATTCAAGCTTGCACCCAGGAATGTTTTTTTTGAGGGGACATTTTTCTTTTTTTTTTTTTTTTTACAAACGCCAGATGTTTCAGAGGAATGGCCTTGTTTTCTGCCTGAATTAGACAATCGTCCAGGTATGGATATATTTGAATATTTCTTTGCCTGCAATTACTGGAGCCAGGCACTTTGTAAAGACCCTGGGTGCAGTAGATAAGCCAAAGGGCAGTGCAGAGAACTGATAATGCAAAAAGCCTGCTTTGAAATGGAGGTATCTTCTGCAAGATTCCCTGATTGGGATATGCAGGTATGCCTCTTTTAGATCTAGAGTTGTCAACCAGACATCTTTGCCTAGCATAGGAAGTAAATGAAGAGCCAGCATCTTGAATTTTGGAATGTCCAGAAAAGTGTTTAGAGTAGACAAGTCCAGAATTGGACGCCATGATTTGTCTTTTCTGGGTACCGGGAAGAGTGTGGAATAGAAACCTTGTCCCTTTTCCCCTTCTGGTACTAGTTGAATAGCCCCCATGTGTAAGAGGGAAAGCACTTGTTTCTGAGCCTCTGCTCACTGATTTGGGGGCAGGTCTGGCCATCCGCTTGGAGTTGGCAACGTGTTGAGATGAAATCTGTATCTCTGGGACACTATATTTAAAACCCATTTGTCCTGGGTTATAAGTTGCCAGTTTTTTGCATGAAGTGCCAGTTTCCCCCCCAAAGGGGCGGCAAAAAGCTAAGTGCTTGGTAATTCTAAAGGAAAATCATTGAGACTGTTTACCATAGGGAGGTGCCTTGTTGCTTCCAGATTTGGAAGAGGAGGCACCCCATTGCTTAGATCTGAAAGTCCCTTGGGACTGAAACTTGGTGCTTTTGGCATGTCTGGGTCTGGCTGGGGTGGCTCTGGAAGGAACTGGAGAGGACCGGTTCTTGGTAGGCCAGTGCCTACTAAATCTTGGAGGTTGTACTTGTAAGAGATCTTTCACAGTCTGCATAGAATTAGCCTCATCTTCCATCTTTTTTAGAACTTCTTCAGCCTTATTGCCAAACAGACAGCCACCAAAAGGGCAAATATCTATCCCAGCAGAGTGCTGCCCCCCTGACATCTCAGATGCTCAGGTAAGAGCTGCCCTCTCCAAAGCAAAAAACACAGCATCAATGGGTGTCCCGGGCTGCGTCCTACATGAACTCCAAAAAGAGCTAAACCCAAATATAAAACTACTGTTCAATCTCAGCCTTACTACAGGATATGTACCCAAAGAGTGGCATACAGAAACAGTGGTCCCTCTCCACAAAGGTGGTGCCTCAACGGATCCTGGAAACTATCACCCCATAAGCCTGACTAGCTTGGTCTGCAAAGCTATGGAAAGGATCATCATGGACCTCATAAATAAAGATATTGGGGACCTACAGACACTGGATCCTACCCAGTTCGGCTTTGTTAAGGGCAGATTCTGCCTCTTAAACCTGGTTGATTTTTTTGAAACAGTCACCAAGGCCATTGATGAGGGGAAGTTGGTCCACAGAGCCTACCTGGACCTCGCAAAAACCTTTGATACAATACCCCACTCGGGCATTATAGATAAGCTCACTAGCTTAAATATAAACCCCTATGTCACTAGATGGGTTGCAAACTGGCTCAAGGACGGAACCCACATGGTTAGAATTGCTGGAGCCATGTCAGACTCCAAACCAGTTACAAGTGGCGTCCCACAAGGCTCAGTCCTGGGACCTCTCTTGTTCGGTATATATTTCTTGGAGATACAGGCAAACATGGAAGGACTGTGGCTGACCAAGTTCGCAGATGACTGCAAACTGGGCGCCATAATCGACTCTCCAGCCGACACAAGCATCCTCCAAAAGGGCCTCATAGAAACAGACAACTGGTGCCAGAGCCATGGCCTCAAGCTAAACGCCAAAAAGTGTATAGTCATCCCCTTTGGCAAAAAGAAAGTGCCCACAAATTACCACATAGGTGGTAATCCATTAAGTACAGAAGAAGAAATTAGGGACCTGGGGACCCAAGTTGATAGCAATCTCTCATTTGACAACCACGTGGCCAAAGTGGTTAGAAAAACATTTTATATAGCCCACCTAATCATGAAGGGATTCACATCTAGATCAGGGGAGGTCATCGTGCCTCTTTACTCATCCCTCATCAGGCCCATAACTGAGTACAATGCCCGTTTTGGGATGTACCTTACCAGACACCTGCAGCAACTGGAAAGATGCCAAAAGTACCTCACCAAGAGGATCAAAGGGCTCAAACAGATGCCATATGCTGCCCGGTTAAAGTAACTCCAGCTCTACTCAGTGGCATACCGCCTGCTCAGAGGCGATCTGTGCCTGACGTATAAAGCCATGTCCAACCCGGAATTAATGGACATGCTGCACCTCAGAAAATCCAAATCCCATCGAGCTATGTGCTCGAGAGACTTTAACCTCAGCACTGAAATGAACAGGACATGCTGGAGGGACAGATTCATAACCCAGAGGCTCCCTTCACTCTGGAATAAAATCCCAGTCCAGGTTAGGCAGTGTCCCTCATTGACTCTCAAGAGGAATCTTGATGAATGGATGGGAGATCGTAGGTTTACCCCGGGTATCACTTCTGTGTCACTGTTAGACAGAGGCACAGTATACTAACCTAATTTAAAATGGGTGGCAAAAGCCAAACACACTCTGGCTAGGCTTATAAATGCCCTAGGGCAGATAGCCTAGTATGAACCTATGATTTAAAGGAGCATCCAACAATTTTGCTTTAACATGATCAGGCAGAGATTGCTCCTTAAGCCAAGCATGCCTTCTAAGCACAGACCCAGTAACAGCAGCCCTGCAAGAGGCCTCCAAAGAATCAAAACCACACTGCAAAGTATGTTTTCCAACGTGTTCAGCTGAATGCAATAAATCCTGTAAATCTTTATTTTCCACAGTCAGAAATCAACATCATTTTCTGTTTAAGCAGTCCCATGATATGCTGCTACTTTAGCATATGGAATTGACAGTTTAAAGCCCTGATTGCCAAGGTTGCAGAAGTATAAACCTGCTTACCCCATCTATCCGGCGTCCTGGAATCTCTATTAGAAGGGGTAGGATTTTTAGCAGTAGAAGCCTTAATGCCCTTGAGGCCTTGAGAAATGGTTTCAGGATCCGCAACAGGATTTTTGAAAAGGAATTTGTGGGAGTCGGGAACCCTGTAGTAACTGTCTGGTTTACAAGGAGCCGGAGGCAGAGAATCAGGAGCCATACTAGATTCTGAATACACATCATCAACAATGTCTAGTACAGGAGGTATAGCCAAAGGCCTATGCTGAAGAAGAAGAAGAAAATCCCTCAGCCTCTTTTTGGATTCAGAAAAATCCTGACTTTCCCAGTAGAAATGTTCCCTTAAGGTATGTAAAGTTTCCCCAAAAGAAAAATCCTCAGGGGGAGAAGCAGAAGGAATGGAATTCTCTGCATCAGAGTCCTCATAAGTAGGTATAGACAAATCCTGTTTATAGAAGAATCAGAATAGAATCCTGTTCAGATAATTCATAGTCAGGTTCAGCCCTAGGCCTCTTTGAAGGTAGGGGTTGGCTACCCCTGATTAGAGTAACTAAATCTTCAGCCATTTCGCTCATTTGTTTTTTAGGCATAGGGGCCTGCACATGTGGTCTAGGAGTCAGTTTTTTAGACATAGATCGAGATTTTGGCCTTAATATTGAAGATGGCGTTGGTTTAATATACAAATCTGTAGGCCTGAGTACACCCTCAGAAGCCGGTGCCTGCACAGTGGCTCCAGACCCATCCAAGGTAGAGACATCCGCGGGTTCCATAATTGAAGCATCTCGCGGCATACCGGACTCTGAATGGGTCTCAGTAGAGGCCTGCAAATCAGAAGTAGCAGGTATCAGGGGTTGCGAAAGCACCTCACTCAGTACCGGCAAACTGGTGACTGGCTTAGGAGAAGCGTTGTCGGCAGTTTTGGACCTCAACAGCCTGTCTTTGTCTTTTTCTTTGCGTTTTTTATGTATTCCGGTAGTCGGATTGATAACAGTCATTTCTGGATAATTAAATCGTGATCCAAAATATTTAGCAAAAATGTACTGACGACGGATAGTGCATCGATTAAATAAAGCACAAAACCGACAGCAAGGTACATCGTGGTCAGGGCCTAGGCAAGGAATACAGTACAAGTGAAAATCCTTATGAGGTATTTGCTTCCCACAAGTAATACAATTATTAACTTTTAGTGACATCGGTAAGGAGCATGAAAAAGTTTCCCCAACGGGGTACTTGGCTTTTTAGTTGAAGACTTCGGTTCTGAAACTCGAAAATTAAAATTTCAGGAGTCGGCCGACCGGCACTTGCGAACTGCTTCTGCTTCGGGCACCACACTGCAAGAAAGACTGATGTAATGGCATTGGCTGCATGTTTTATACCCCTGACAACCAGACATCATGGAAGAAGGAACAGCAACTGACGCAGGACCCAAGACTTTGTTAATCAGGCCAACTGAGGGCTACCTGCCAGCAGATTATCCAAATGTAATGACTACAACAGTGAAACACGAAGAACATCATCAGGAATTTTGTTTACTGACAGAGGGTGTAGGGAAAAATGAATTACGTGACCTGTGGAAATAATCCTCTGCCCCCAACTATCTTTTGTAATGTCTAACCAGGCTCTATGGTGCAGGGATAAGCGACCCCCAACTGCCTCCAGAGATGTGCAATTGGGCATCCATGATAGGGTCGGTCAGAGAAGGAAGCTCTAGACAGAAATACCACACACAGGCAGGAAACAGGATCCAAATTATTTATTCTTTAGCGCCTCGACTTAACCAATCTTCATGGAAGTTCTAGACCTTTGGTTCTGTGGGCCTCCTCTGCCCCATGGGTGGCATCTCCTATTTTAGTTCCCCCCCTTCCCCTGGGGGAACTCTCTCCATGTGGATCACTTAATGCACCCTGGGATTTCCTAAACCACATTTTTCGACCATCTCACCGATTCTTCAAAAAGGATCTTTGAGGAGTAAATAAATGTACGCCCACTGCAAACAAGGTCTTACCATCTTTCTCGCACTTGGAGAGCATGTCTTTATCCTTGGGGCCAAATAATGGACTTCCGTCAAAGGGAACACTGACGAAGGATGACTTAAAGGGATCCACAAAAATCAAACATGCACATGCAGCCATGCCTCCTGATGGAAATGCCTCAACCTGCCACCCTCGAGATTCCTATAGCTGCATGTGATACGAGTCTCCTGGATGAATTGGAACTAGACTGAAGGGTCGCCATCTGTGAAGCAGTAGAAGTCTCTGCCTCAGAAGTACTGGTCCCAGAGACCGATTCTGAAAGTTCTTTTATCAAATCCCTCTGTAATCTGGTCAGGTGTGCCAAGTAATTTAGAGACCTGAGTGCAAAGGTCATTGATGCATACACATGCTTCCCAAATCTGTCCAATGCCTTAGACTCCCTTTTATGGGGATGAACAGAGGAACTCTGTTCAGCAAGTACTTCCTTTGTGGCTGCCACTACAACCATAACATCCACTGGTACTCCTTTGCTCCGGAATTATCTGGTCTCTTGGGGATCGGCTCAACAGAATCAGGCTCCTTCCACGCCTGCTGAGAGATCAAATCAATGAGCTCATCCGTGGGCAGAGTCACCCAAGAAGTAAATGGGCCAGTACCAAATGCCTCCAGGAATGCAGATTCCTCTTGAGAAGGGTTATCAGTAAACCAACCACCACTTTTGTTTAAGGATCTCTAAAATGTCTCCAAATGAGACGGCACCAGGTGGTGATCATGGGAACTCTTCCTCTTCATCGAAATCGATATCTTCTGTGACAGACTCCTAAGGGGAGTCCAAGTGCCTCCTCTTGCACTTCCTCTTCCTAGGGACTTCTTTAGTGGAATGTCCCAGAAAAGTATTGGAAGAAATCATTATACTCTGCTGGGTAGCCTGGAGACTTTGGACTGGCTGTCCCTGTGGAGTAAAATGTTGAGGCTCATGACACAAAGACATCAGAGATCCAGAGGGAAGATCTGAGGGGGAAGAGTTATTTGACCTCTAAAAGAGAACACTCTCTCTACTACTTCAAAGGCAGAATGCCCTGGGGAGAAGGAAGCCGTCAGACCAGAGAAGACATGCTTCTGGACAGGCGGTTTCATCTCCGACCTGAAAGCACACCACCCAAGGCAGAAGTCGGAACCTAGCTATCGAATGCTGAGACTCAGAAGTGTACAGATGGCTCCAACAGTTTCAGAGTCGACTCTTAACACCTCAGTTCTGACAACGAAGCTTCAGGTCAAAGAATTGTCCTGCTCTAACATGCTTGGAGCCAGAGAACTCTGAAGATATTGGACCCGAAGATAAAACCCTCTTCGGACCCCAAATAGACTGCACCAGGAGTCTCTGATCCAAAGCCTTTGAAGCCGAAGGACAGATCTGAGAAGGAGCCAAAACTGGTGGGGTTGTACTCGTAAAGGTCTCTGGACCCATGGGGGTAGGGGCTGGGAGAACTCCCATCTGAATTTGTGTTGAGGGAAACTTCCTCATCATTCTGTCCACATCAGCTTCTGTGAGACTTCTGGATGAATGAGAAGAAATTTAAGAAGGTGATCTTGAATGTCTGCGACTTTTCAAGAATGGGGTTGGGAGCCTAGAGGTTATGGGATTCCAAGGAAGAAGGATATCTAGGTTCTAGGCATTTGTTTTGGTTCAAGAGGAGTCCGATCCAAACATACGGATCTGGCATCTGAAGAAGTCTGATCCAAAGACTTGCCTTTACTATCCAAAGTTTTTTTACGTTTTCATAAGCGGTTCTGAAGTCGGATCCAAAGAGGTCTGAGAAGAACTGGGTTGTTCAGAATGCCTTTTTCAGACTTTTTTTTATCTGACTTGGAGGTTTGAGCTCCAATAAGCAATTCTCCAAAGGCTGAAGGAAGAAGGTCCTTGAGAATAAGTTTATTTTTCCTGCCTACCAATGTGCTAGGATTGAATGCTTTACAAATGGAACAGGAAGACCACAAATGGTCAGGACTCAAGCAGTAAACACACAGATCATGGGCATATGACAATGGAATTTTATGCCAACATTTGTCACACTTTTTAAAAACCTGACTGTTTATGCACAATTTTAAACTAGATACAGTGGGAAAATCCCACTTTAAAGAAAAAAAGGAACTTTTTTTGATACAGTAATGATAGGAGGAAAAGGATACCGATAATGGTATTATGAGAATCAAAACTGGTACGAAGTAGATTATCAACAACAGTAAACAAAGACTATCAAACAGTAAGAAAGGGAAAAGGGTTAATCACAAAGATTTACATTAAATAGGTGGGTAAATGGAGAATAAAGAGAAACTTGTCGAAAAATGAAGGAAGTATATCTAGCAAGATAACTTATCCTTTAAGTAAACACCTCAGAGCTGCAGCGACCACATCTGTACACAATGGCAGTGAATAAGATCTGGGGAAAGAGGGGGACTGCTATACTGTGGGTAAGGGAGGAGCTTGAGAGCTTGTAGTATCCACGAGCTGTAAAAGAGCGGCTAAGCCAGATCAGACTCGAACCCATATGTTGAGGAATGAATGAAAATTGACATCATCAGATCAATTACTTAAGTTACCAGGGCCCTACGCTGAGCTCTGACTGAAGTTGTCACTTTTGATGCCAGGCTCAAGTCAAAAGGAGGAGCAAGTTATGTGACTATGATTTCTAGGATGTGAACCATATGCACTGCAATGTGACATCACAAATTTAGGCTGCTAACAACCTGCACTAATATCTACTCAGAACCAACAATAGGTGCATACACAGTCGAAGTGTACCTGAAATACCAAGTAGCTGGAGCTCATATGCCCATGAAGTTGCTACAGTTCCTTCACAGTGGTACGGAGTTACTTATAATGATTGGTACACTTGCACAGATGGGCTTTAATGCAGTTCATGCAGCAATGTATCAACAATCCCCATTTGCATAAGAACTATGTAAATTTAAAGTTTACTAAAACTGAGTGCCCAAGCTCCACTAGTATGCATCTCTATGTAAATGTTTATGGAAAACCAAAAGTTTAAATTAAGTACAGTTGGGATTAGAGCATAAGGAGTAGGTTCTTAACACTACAGTCTAAGTTGAAATTTTCAGGATCAATTTCAAAACTACTGGTAAAGTGAAACTGCTGTTACAATTATTTAATTACAAAGTATCCTGGCATTATTGGGTTTTAAAGAACAAAGTTTTTCCAATATTATTTATTGCACTTTTAAAATAATGCATTTAATTACTAGTTTCTGGTACTGGACAATGGCAAAACTCAGGACCAAAGTGACACATTTATTTCATTTTGCCATCTAAACCATCTTACACAAACATGTGGCACAGATCATCACTATTTTTACTGCCCATATGCAGTTTTTGGTCATGTATACCATCACATGGTCAATAATAATTCGAAATGTTTCCTTACCTGGTACTTAATCAGTATCAGATTTAGACACACCACAGAAGCAGACCGTGCATGGTAAGTGTAGACATTATACCTGTGTTATTAATGTCTTCTGTTTAGAATGCCCAAACTAACTCAAATAGTTATTTACTGTTTCGCACATGCAGCACCACAAAGGATCAAATGCTCTGGTGCACCACAGCAGACTTAGACTGTTAATGAAATGGCTGTCAGCAATGATGATTTTACTGTCATAGGCATGGCACAGCCTGAAGACAGTGACACACAATTTCAAAGTGTCCTGGTAGGCCCATTACGTCCAAGATTGATAACACCATAATCACTGAAGAAGACTCTTGCATACTGAATCAGGAGGAAATGCAATTAATAGAAACGGGTGGGAGGAACCACCTCATGGCTCAACATCTTTCTTACAGACAGCTTGAACTTCTGGAGGACGTCACATCTGAGGTTCCACCACCTGCTGTACAGCCAAGCCTTCACACAGAGGGCCCAACAAAAAACATTATCATAGTTTGCTGCAGAGACGCACAAGGTCTTGCCTGCACACCAGATGTGCCATAACATAGTTCAGGCTCAGGTTACTGCCACTGGGAGTAAAGGTAGAGATGTCTGGATTGCTACAGGGTATACATAAGAAAATTCATCAGTTCATGGGAATGGTGGATGCCAAGGATAATGCAATGATGATTCTCATGCAAAATTTTGGCTGCACACAAGTCTTCCACGTCAGCATCTATCCGCACACTAGTGAAGACTTACCTGACATACATTGGAGACAGCTCCTGGATATGGCAAACAGAGTATCCACATATGTGGTAGACAAGTATGCCAGGCACCATGTGTCCCAACAAGCTGTTGAAGGCATGCATGCGGAATCCACCAAATGAGCAGTTAGGCCTCTTCAGACTTTCACATAATGAGATAGAACTCGAGTTGAGGCCCAAGCACTGTTTCATCAATAACAGCTCGCCTGCTTCTAGCAGATCTCATCCATCACAGCAACTGAGCCTCATGCACACATGGTAGCAATTTGTAATCATCTATAAGACCATCACAGACACTACAATTAGAGGACATTGTCTGACAGCTGAAATCTGACAACTTCAGTTACTGTAATACATACCTCACCTAATAAGAAAGCAAAGAAATGACAGAAAAAGCACAGTAACAGCAAAACAACTATGCTGGAAACAACTATAGTTACCTTCATACTGGAAGAGAGTTAACAATTAAAAAAAAAAGAAAAAAGAAAAAAGAAAAAAAATCATACCTGTTACATAAGGGAAAAACATTTGTGACTGCAGTATCACTGACATTAGTATTACCAACCACAAGCATAGTCATTACCAACAACAATTCAGTTACTTAGCATTTATTAGTGCAATTACTTCATTTCCTCTATGGTTTTCTCCCTCACCCTGCTGGCATAACTTACACTTGCACCGCTGATCACTAATCAATGCAAATGTCATCTGCTCTATTTGCATGTATATGGCCAGTGCCATGGCATAGAAGCATAAAGCCTTAACTTCCCAGGCGACCTGGATTTGATTAGCAGTTCGGGCACCAGAGACTCTGGCAGGAAGGGACAGATGTGCCCATTCAAGGGTAGAGTATTCCTCAAACAGCCTTCCTGAGAGGTGAGTCATCCAAAAAGGGGAGTAGCTCTCAGACATAATGCAAAGGCAGGGAAATAACAGTAAGCAATAGCAACTCTCCTATGCAGCAGAAGCAACTGTCATCACCACCCATCAAGACACCATTAAGATCCACACTGGCCCCAGATCACACTAAGAAGTCTGTGAGAGGAAGGAAAAGGAACAGCAGCAGGTACAGTCAGTGATGGAAGAGGGTACTGAGATAGCCAGAATGAATGAATGAAGCAGAGATGCAGGGGGGTAGAACACATTTGTGTATATGTGGAGAGATGTTAGATGCACAGTGTCAGTTAACCAACAAGGTCCCAGCCCCCCCTCCCCCCAAATTATCCAGGCAACAGAAATGGACTATGAGTGGGTTGAACACTCGCTCAATGTCCTTCTATGACTGACTAGGTGGTATTAATGTTTAATGTATTAATGTACACCTCTACAGCTCCTGCAGGTTGCAGACTGCAGTCATTAGCCAAGGTTCAAGTGAGTAGCCTGTATTACCTGGAAAACATAACAGAGAGGGGTGTGCATGATGAAAGGATAGTTAGCCATTACTACCTAATCTCCCTGAATAGATAAATAGCTATGAGAAACCATATTATATGGTGCGTACTTACCAATTAGATGACCATGAGGAATCCTACCATACAAAAGTGGCAATTTAGTGAACTTGCATGCCACAAGTGGGAATCTTGGGTACTGCCAGGATTGCTGGGCTGACATGTTGGTAATGTAGTCATGTGTACATCACAAACTACATGGCAGATGACTGAAAGGTAATCTTTCCACTGCAGCAGCTCAAAGCTCTTGATCCAAATGTGGCTTTTATAGCCGGATGGGTGCAATCTACCACACCAAACACTTCAAGAACACCACTCATGGTATCAATGGTAAATAGGTATTCTCACTTACATGGGCTGAGAGTACACTGAAGAACTGCTGCAGTATCCTTGAGGCAGAAAACCTGTGAAATACCAGTATCCCCCTATCTGTCTCTGAAAAGGACCATGCGGCAAATATAGTAAGGTCTACACACACACACACACACATATATATATATATATATATATATATATATATGTATTATATATATATATATATACACAATATATATTATATATATATATATATATATATATATATATATATATATATATATATATATATATATATATACACATACATACACACATACACACACACCTTGACACCAACAGGAACAGGAAGCCATATATTCTCAAAGTCCCAGGTTTTGGGAAAGTAAAGTTGTGTACACTTCCCATAAATGTAGATGCTCGAGTGCATTCACTGTTGCAGTCATCTCATTTGGGTTATCCCTACCAGGGTAGACCTCGGCCAGCCCAAATATCAGAGGCTTAGTATTTCTGCGTCGGTTGCTATCACTTGAGGACTGACGTCAGGTTGTCAATAATATAAAGTAAGGCAGCTGACGCCATTACATCAGTTTTTCTTGCCCTAACCTGTCAGGAGCTCCCAAAGTAGGAGGCCAGGTTCTGGTGGAAGTACCCCACCAGTGGAAAATAAATAAATACCAATATGTCCCTTGTAAGGAAATAAGAAAATAAAGGGGATGGAGTGAGGGAAACCAGGACTGTAACAGTGAATACACTCGAACATCTACATTTATGGTAAGTGTACACAACTGTACAATGTTCTTCGTGTTTCACTGTTGCAGTCATCACATTTGGATAGGTTCCCAAAACTGAGGAAATGGGTGGAAGCAGTCAAGGAAACTAGGGGCTGGCTAGCATGCCCTGCAAGACTGAAGTGGCAAACTCTGCCCTGGATTTGGAGAAGAAAGGCAGGTGGTAATGCTTGGTAAAAGGTCCAGGTGGTAGCCTCAAGGATGTCCTTGGTGGGGACTCCTCTTAAGAAAGCTGCAGAGGTGGAGGCTGCTCTGGTGGAGTGTGTCCTGACCCTCTTGGGGGGAGGCTTTCCATGCTGTTTGTAGCAGAAATGGATGCAGTGTGCTATCCATTTGGAAATGGTTTGCTTGGAGATGGCTTTGCCCTCTACCCCTGTAGCAAAGCTAACCAGCAATTGATCAGATTTTCTGAAGGATTTAGTCCTATCTAGATAGAATCTGAGCTGTCTGTACACATCTAGAGAGAGTGAAGAATCCTTTTCCCCCTTGGTCTGGGGATTAGGAAAGAAGGTGGGCAGATGAATGGACTGGTTGAGAGCCACACTGGACACCACCTTGGGCATGAAAGATGGGTTAGTTCTGAGGGATACCCTGTCTGTATGGAAGATGAAGGGTTCCACAGCCATGAGTGCTTGCAGCTCGGAGACTCTTCTGGCTGAAGTGATGTCTAGAAGGAAAGCTGCCTTCCAGGAGATAAATTTTAGCTCTGCAGAAGAAGTTGGTTCGAAAGGGGGCAGGGTGAGCTTTTCCAAGACAAAGCTAAGGTCCCAAGCTGGTATTGGTGCCTTTCTGGGGGACCTCAAGTTGGTAGCCCCTCTGAGGAACTGTTTGATCAAAGGGTGTGCGAAAAGGGGCTGCTCAGTGGGAAAAAGAGCAGAAATAGCAGAGGCATGAATTTTTATAGAGAAAGAGAGACCACTGTGTAGTAGGTCAGGATGACAAGGATGGACGACTGTGCCATATTGGCTCCCTTAGCCTGGATACAGGTGCATAACCTTTTCCAGTTATCTGCATAAGACTTGCTGGTGCTAGGATGTCTAGCCTCTCGGATAACATCCAGAACTTGTTTACTTAGAATGGCAGATTGGTTCGGGGTTGGGGAATAAGACAAGCTGCCAAACTGAGTATCTGCAATTTGGGATGCATAAATCCCCCTTCCCTCTGGGACAGGAGGTTTGGAATCTGAGGCAGATGCCATGGAGGCAGTGGGGACAGGCTGCGCAGCAAGAGGTACCAGTGTTGTTGTGGCCAGTCTGGAGCTATAAGAATGGTCCTTGGTTATTCCTCCCTTAGTTTGAGCAGTACCCTGGGGATGAGAGGTAGGGGAGGAAAGGCATAGACTGATAGACTGACCCAGGGGAAGAACAGGGCACCCACTTTCCAAGCCATGCAGTGATGCTCCCTGGTGCAGAATTTTCTGAGCTGATGGTTGGTGTGGGAGGCAAAGAGGTTGACCTTCGGGGTTCCCCAATTCTGAGTTATTACGGTGTAGGTACTTCTGTTGAGTTGCCACTCATGTGGGTCCAGAAGGTTACTGCTTAATTGCTCTGCCAGAGAGTTGAGAGAGCCTGGAAGGAATTGTGCTAACATGTGTAGTTGCATGGAAGAGGCTGTGAGCCAAAGGGTCATGGCCATCCTGCATAAAGGGTAGTGGTGAGTCCCTCCCTGCTTGCTGATGTACCACATCACAGTGGTGTTTGTCTGTTTTGATCAGGAGAACCCCTAGAGAGAGAATGGGTTTGAAAGCTATCAAGGCATGCTGCACAGCCATCATCTCTTTTTGACTGATGTGCAGAGGGATTTCCTGAGGGCTCCATTGGCCCTGTATGCACCTGCTGTCCACGTGTTCAGCCCAAGTGTAGTCTGATGCATCTGTAGTGAGGGTCTGGGTGGCTGGGGGTGGGGAGAAGGGCAGTCCTTTGTTATGGGAGCAGGCTGCTTCCCACCAACGAAATTCCTTTCTGAGGCAAGGAATTATAGGTAAAATAGTTTCCAGGTCTTGACAGTGTTGACACCAAAGGCTCTTTAGGTACCATTGAAGTTTCCTCATGTGCAGTCTGGCACATGGAATGAGTAGTAAAGAAGATGCCATGAAGCCCAGAGCTTGCAGGACCTTCCCTACAGATAGCTGGAGCCTGGTGGCTAGTTGAGAGTAGGTTGTCAGGAAAATCTGTTTCTCTGGTATAAGGAATGCCATCTGGGATGCTGTGTCCAGACTTGTTCCCAGAAAGATTATCCTTTGGGTGGGCACTTGTTTGGATTTCTTTTCGTTGACAAAGGCCATGTGCTTGAGCAGCCTTTCCTGGCTGTCTACCTGAATAAGGCAATCATCTAAGTATGGGTAAATCTGAATATTTCTTTGTCTGCAAAAGGCAATGGCCGGAGCCAGGCATTTTGCAAAAACTCGGAGCAGTAGATAAGCCAAAGGGAAGCAAAGAGAACTGAAAGTGTTGAGATCCTGCCCTGAAGCGGAGACATTTCCTGCATGATTCCCTGATAGGAATGTAGAGGTAGGCCTCTTTTAGATCTACGGTGGCTAACCAAGCGTCCTTGGAGAGCATGGGTAGCAGCTGCTGAAGGGTGAGCATTTTGATTTTTGGGATCACCAGGAAGGTGTTTAGAATTGATAGAGGATGGGATGCCATGTGCCCTCTTTTCTGGGCACCAGAAATAGTCTGGAGTAGAAGCCTTGGCCTATCTGTTCTACAGGAACGTGCTCTACTGCTCTCATAGAGAAAAGGGAAAGGATTTGCTTTTGAACCTTTGCCCACTGATTTGGTGGTAGATCTGGGAACCCTTTTGGGGTTGGAGGGGTATGGAAGGAAAATTTGTATCCCTGAGATACAATGTTCAGAACCCATTGGTCCTTGGTTATGGTGGCCCAGGTGCTTGAGTGAAATGAGAGTTTTCCTCCTAGGTTAAGTGAAGGTGGGCAGAGGGGGGAAGAGGAGGAGGTGGAGGTGAGACATTGTGAGTTCTTACCATAAGGGGGTGGCTTAGAACTCCATTGTTTTGAAGTGGATGCTGTCCACTGGTTAGATCTCTGCATTCCCTAGGGCTGCTGTCTGGGGGGGGGGGGTGTCTGCTTCCATGGGACCTAGGCTGGGCTGGTTTATTCGGAGCAGGAAAGAACCAGTGTTTGGAGGGACAATGCCTGCTGAACCTAGGTGGCTGGACTTGTAAGAAATCCTTAACTGTTTGCATAGATTTTGCTTTTTCTTCCATCTTTTTTTAAGACCTCTTCTGCCTTAGTGTCAAATAAGTTATCTTTGTGCAAGGGGGCATCCAACAATTTAGATTTGACATGGTCTGGCAGGGGTTGTTCCTTAACCTATGCATGTCTTCTAATGACAGATCCAGTGACTGCATTGTGGTTTTGATGCCCTAGAAGCATCTTGTAGGGCAGCAAAGTGAGTTTAGTTACTTGGCTTGCAGATTGCATTAATTCTTGCAAATCTTTAGATTCTGCCCAAGCAGGAAGGGAATACATTTTCTGTTTAAGGAGTTCCAGGGTATGTTGCTGAAATTTCAGCATAGGGAACTGACAATTTAGTGCCCTGATAGCAAGAGTAGCTGAGGTGTATACTTTTTTACCCCATCTGTCCAATTCTGTCTGATGGTGTGGGATTCTTAGCAGAGGTTGCTTTAATCCCTTTTGGCCCTTGAGAAATGGCCTCAGGGTCAGCTGTTGGATTTTTAAAAAGATATTTGTGAAAGTCAGGGACTCTACAGTACCTGTCTGGTTTTCTGAGAGCAGAAGGTAGATCGTTCAGAGTCAAGCTGGATTCAAGGAAAACATCATTCGCAACATTCAGGACTGGGGGGATGGCCAAGGTTCTGTGTTGCGGAAGATCTAAGAATTCCCTGAGTCTCTTTTTAGACTGAGGGTAGTCCTTACTCCCTCATTAGAAATGCTCCCTTAAAGTATGCAGGATTTTCCCAAAGGAAAAATCCTCTGGGGGAGAGGCTGAAGGAATGCATTCCTCTGCATCACAATCCTCATAAGTGGAGAGAGGTTGCATGTCTTTACAGTCAGATGCATCAGATTCATCTCACTCTTCTTCAGATAGAACTACAGGGGACAGATCTATTTTCCTTTTTGACGGGGGGTAGCTTGGCTTCCCCTGATCAGCATGATAAGGTCTTCTACCATTTTAAGCATTTGAGACTGAGGCAAGGTAGCAGGCTCCCAAGAGTGGGTTGTCGGTTTCTTGGGTATGGTTCGAACCCTGGGCCTAAGAAACTCGGTTGTTTTTGAAAGAACGGCAGTCACGAAAGAAGACTTCGGTTTGTGTCGAGATTCGGTAGTGCGAAGGACTTCTCCGGAAGCCGGTGCCTGCTTAGCGGCTCCGAACTCATCCGAGGTAGAGATGACCACAGGATCCTTAGTCGAAGCAACCTACGAATCAAGAGAAGTGGACATCAGGGGCTGCAAAGGCTCCTCACTGAGTACCTGAGAACTGACGACTAGCTTAACGGAAGCATCATCAGTAGGCTTGGGCCTGTGCAGTCTCTGTCTTTATCTTGACATTTTTTTTGGAAGATCTGCTGTCGGATGGCTTACTGAAACCATATCGGAATTTGAAGACTGTAAACAAAAATATCTGGCTACAATAAGGGCCCAACGATGGATAGTTCTGGCGTTGAACAAACACAGAAGCGACAACAGGGGACATTGTGGTCTGGGCCTAAACAAGTGATGCAGTAAGACTGGAAGTCTCGGTGTAGTATTTGCTCTCCACAGGCGAGACACTTGTTAACTTTTTCTGACATCGGTTAGTGCAAGAAAAAAGGATCCCCAATGGGGATTTAGCTTTAAAAGACTTCAACTTCAATTCGGAGATGAAAACTCAGGTAGCGGCCAACCGGCACTCATGCGAACTGCTTCTGCTTCGGGCTCCACGGCAAGAGAGACTGTTGTAATGGCGTCAGCTGCCTTACTTTATACTACTGATGACCTGACGTCAGTCCTCAAGTGACAGCAACCAACGCAGAAATACTAAGCCTCTGGCGCCCTGGCAGAGATAACCCAAATGTGGTGACTGCAACAGTGAAACACGAAGAACATCTACAAGTTCACCTAATCTCTTATGATCTCCCTGTCCATTAAATCTATCAAGCAATTCTTGCTCTGCAAAGTTTAAGTGAGTTTTCTCTGACTGAATGCTCTTCCCTAAGGCCACACAGCAATGCTCAGTGCAATGTTTTTTTTTTTTTTTTTTTTTTTTGCAACGGAGACAAAGCTCAAAGCAGGATACAGTAAGGATAGCAACAACAAAAACAAGCATCTTCACTGATTGTAAAGTCACTAGCCAGCTTTGCTACCTTTCTGACCTTTTCTCTTGAATAGTTTAAAAGTTTAAGCACAACTATCTAATAAAGTCTTGTCTGATCACATTAAGTTTATTTCATACTACAATAACAAAACCATACTATGCAAAAAAGCAAGTTCAATCTAATCAAAGCTTCACACAAACATGTAATAATCCACAACAGAAAATATCAACAGTAGTTCTGCCTATTTCATATTTATATTAAATGGAACTATCTTTTACAATAAATACTTATGTAATGCTATTCTAAAAATAAACTGCATGAAAGTACACGTCCCAGTCCAATGGCATTAACTTACTTGCACGGAGATGAAAATGAAGTCAATCAACCATCCAATCCCACAAAAGCCAACCGTGCAAAACTTTAGTAAACCTAAATTAAATAAAGGAAAACAGTTAGATATGATGGAAGCTATATTTCACACAGCAATCTATAACAGAACAGTCCACTGTCATACACAGTAGGAATGTTATATTACTTACTGAAGATCCAAAAACGTAATTTCCTGTTTCTGTGCAAAGACTCATAAAACATTACCTGGCACTCATGAGCAGCAATGTAGATCTTGGTGTGCTGCTGAGTAGCTTTCATTGTGAATAATGCTAGCATTTTGCTAATGGCACAAAAGGCATGCATTCAATATACAAAAAATGGATAATAATGAAAACTTAAATGTAAAGAGCCACAATCATTTTATGTGAAATAGTAAATATGAAAACCATGTTTTAAAACTTAATTCCAGCACAGCAGGTCCTATACTCAAGGTGACAATTCAATTAGCAATCCTGGTATTAAATGCTCCAAGCAGGTTAGCATTGTTGGAACCGATGGGCTATCCCCTTGCTTGTTCAATGCTAGAGAAGGGGTGGAACTAATTTGGTATTAAAAGAGGGGTTTTGTGTGTGGGGTGAGGGGCTGGATTCTGAACTCCTTTTCAGGTCTACGTTGCTACTGCTGAACAGAGGGTGATGGCAAACCCTCCCTTGAATGGACATATATGGTATCATGTGTGTCAACATATAAAACAACATCACTATGAATCCACAACCCTCGTACAAAACTGACAAGTATATTAAAAAAAAATATATATATATATATATATTCATGGATGACCATAGATAATAGCCTTAAGTTCATGTGGCTCTACTACCACACCCCTCCAAGCTGGGTAAGTGGTACATGAGGGCTGTCGCCTGTAGTGTCTGAAGTTAAGTGAAAAGGTTAGAGGTGAAAGCACAAGGTTACATGGACAAAGCTTACCCAAAGAAATAGAACTGCAGAGGAAAACCTGTGACAATGTTGAAAAGGATTTCCAGATTGCTCTAACAGTGGCTGATATCATCCAAGGTGCACAACTTTACTCTCAGTTTTCTAAAGAGATGCTAAAGTTGCAGTAAAGATCCCATCTACAGTACATTCACCCTTCAAAGAGAACCGGCTATAGGTGCCACTTTCCTGCCTTGTTATTGGTTTACTTTGAACACATTATCTAAATAAAAACTGTGTAGACCATTGGTGGAATTATAACTGCGGTGTAAATGTGTAAAATGTTCCCAATTTGTGATGATCTTCCACTATGAATTTAAGGCCCTGTTAAAATCTTTCTAAACTGTCTTGGATTATAAGATCATATTAAGTTGAACATCTTAAATAACAACTTTGCCCATTCTGCATTACCTAGAGTCTTGGTACCACTTTCATGTGATGTTTCTTTGTTTTATCATCTTGAATGCATATTATATACTGGTAAACACAGGTCACCAGATATGAACAGTCCTTTACAACTTACCTGGCTTCAACGTACATGCTCTCAAAATGTTCTTTTACTTCAGTTTCTATTTGATGCTTAAATCCCTTTGCCACCACCACCACCACATTCCTGGGAAAAACTCTGTGTATGCCAGTTTTCCCATCCTTTCTTTGGGAATGGACACCAGAAAAAATGTTGCTAAAGATAAGGTGCTTTTGCCTGTTAAGGCAACAGAGGGAAGTGTTGTTTTTCAGTAAGTAATCACAAACTGTAACACATTGCACTTAAGTTACCTGGCACTTGCTCGCTAAAGCAATTATATAAGTCAGCACTAAAAATTAAAAGCACTACACCCTCACTTCCCCACTGGCCCTTGTTTTCAATTAAGGAATTCCCAATATTATTCCAGCATGTCCAAAGTTCAGTTGTCAATCTCCTCTCCGGTGCAGCTGGTGAATCTGGGAATCTTGAGACAATGTTACAACGGCCTCATGTACACAGACAACCCTCTCCTCCTCCCAACAAATTCCAACACATGTGAGAGAGACAACCATAT